>NW_028319625.1:0-65074 GCF_062004578.1 Staurois parvus | reverse complement strand
TGTCACTCAGGGGTCGCAACCTGGTCCTGGTCTGCTTCAAGTCCATCCCCACCATCAAGGGCTCTGGTGAACCAGCAGACCTGGGCTTAGACTCCGCGCCCTGGGGGACTCCGGCCAGTGGGCCACTAGAGGTCACCATCAGTGTTCGTGACAGCCATGGAGGCCACAAATATTTCATGGATGTAAATGCTAATGTCATTGTCCCAAATCATCTTCCAGTATGACATACCTGAGAGCTGACCCCACCAAACAGAGACCTATAAGTTACTGCCTTTTATCACGTTGGTTTGTGAGTATATATCCTCTTTCATTTAATAAATACGTGGTATACCACGGTAATGCACGATGGGAGCGCGCCCTTGTTTGTTCTTTTCCACTAGTGGTCAGATTCCCCGATCTTAAAAGGGCAGCACGTCTTCGGTTGGCATTTTGGCATCGCCTTGGTTGTATGAAGACTGGAGCTCTGGTTTAGTTCGTTCATCTTTTAGAGACCTATAAGTGGCAGAAGCAAAGACCAAATTGTCCATTGAATCCTTCTTCTTTTTTTTTAATTCATGTTTTATATTTTTGGAGACACAACAATTTAAAAAGCTGCTTCTCTCACTGCTGCCCCCATCTGGTGTTTGCAGAACATCAGTAGACACAGCCACATGTGTACGATGACCTTCCTTCCTTGCTGATGGTCAAGTAGGGACTAGAGGAGCGGTGCAAACCTGGGGCTGGTGTAAGGGGAGCTGTGCAAACCTGGGGCTGGTGTAAAGGGAGCGGTGCAAACCTGGGGCTGGTGTAAAGGGAGCGGTGCAAACCTGGGGCTGGTGTAAAGGGAGCTGTGCAAACCTGGGGCTGGTGTAAAGGGAGCTGTGCAAACCTGGGGCTGGTGTAAAGGGAGCTGTGCAAACCTGGGGCTGGTGTAAAGGGAGCTGTGCAAACCTGGGGCTGGTGTAAAGGGAGCGGTGCAAACCTGGGGCTGGTGTAAAGGGAGCTGTGCAAACCTGGGGCTGGTGTAAAGGGAGCTGTACAAACCTGGGGCTGGTGTAAAGGGAGCGGTGCAAACCTGGGGCTGGTGTAAGGGGAGCTTTATGGGGTTTTCATGAGCTGTAAGCCATAATCATCACAATGATGACAAATCACGGCTTGAACCATCTTGCTTTGCATGGAATGAGTCTCATATATTAGTTTCACCTTTTAAGTTGCTGCACTGAAATAAATAAACTTTTGCACCATATTCTCATTTTTCCAGTTTCACCTGTACACTTGTAAAATGTGGATTTAACAGGGAGATATGGAATACCGGATGGATCTTCATATTCTTTGGTAGTATTAATTCAAAAGGCACAGGGTTAATCCTTCTCTTAATTGTAAATGGTCCCAGGTACCTTGAAGCTTCCTTGAAGGACTGTTCAATTTTAGGTTTGTGGTAGATAACCAGACCTTATATCCTGGTTTCAGATTTAGGTTGCCCCTTCTTTTTCTGTCAAAAACGTTTTTGTTACTTGCTTGAGCCTCTAAAATAGTTTTTTGTAGTATTTGGCCATTCCTACTGAGGAAATCCATCCTTTCTTGTACTGCCGGGACAGCGGGTTCCACCGGTATTTCAGGAAGGAAGGAAGGGTGATATCCATAGTTGGAGTAAAGAGGGGACTATTTGGCAGCAGAGTGGATGGAATTGTACGCAAATTCAGCTAACGGAAGGAGAGACACCCAGTCATCCTGTGAATAAGATGAGAAACATTGGAGGTATTGTTCCAGAGTCTGGTTTGTCCTCTCCGTTTGTCCATGTGTTTGTAGATGATACGCAGAAGAGAAGCGAAGTTCGATGTCTAGTGCCTCACACAGAGCTTTCCAGCACTTAGAGGTGAACTGCACTCCCCGATCGGGCACGATATTGCTAGGAACAACATGTAATCTTACTATTTCTTTGATAAAAGCAGTCTCAACGGCAGAAGGAGTCCCTTTCAAGGGAATGAAGTGAGCCATCTTTGACAGACCATCAACCACGACAAAAATAGTGGTGAACCCTTCAGATTGGGGAAGCTCTACAATAAAATCCAGAGAAATCATACTCCATGGCTTTTCTGGTACCGGCAGAGATTCCAACAGGCCCCAGGTTTTGGCTTTATCAGACTTGTTTCCAAGACATACTGAGCAAGATCTAACATAGTTCTTACAATCCTTCATTAAGTTTGGCCGCCAGAAGGAACGGGAGACCAAATTTGAGGTCTTGTGGATCCCGAAGTGACCAGCTAAAGGATGATCATGACATCTTTTAAGGATGAGAGTTCTGAGTTGTTCTGGTATGTAAATTTGTTCCTTGTGAAGGTACAGACCGTCTCATAGCCGAAGATGCATCTCCAAGGGGGGTGGATGATCATCAACCACTTCCCTTATTTGTGCTACAAGGTCTGTTTGTAGGAGTAAAAAGTTCTTAGCTGGCAGAATCGTGTCAGGTTCGGATGGTATTATTGGGTCATGAAACATGCGTGAGAGCGCATCGGGCTTGCCGTTCTTTGATCCTGGATGATATGTCAAGTAAAACACAAAGCGGGAGAAGAACAGTGCCCATCTTGCCTGTCGTGGCCTTAGGCATTTTGCAGTTCTCAAGTACTCTAGGTTCTTGTGATCCGTAAAAATTAGGATAGGATGGGAAGCTCCCTCCAGCAAGTAGCGCCATTCCTCAAGTGCCACCTTGATGGCTAACAGCTCTCTGTCTCCCACATCATAATTCCTTTCAGGAGAGCTTAACTTTCTAGAAAAGAAAGCAACAGGGTGAAGGAGGGATTTGAGTCCCTCTCGTTGTGATAATATAGTTCCCACAGCATTTTCAGAAGCATCTACTTCAAGGACATTGGTTAAGGCAGGGTCTGGGTGCTTCAGGATAGGAGCAGAGGTGAACAAGGTTTTTAATTGTTCAAAGGCTGCTTGAGCCTCAGGAGTCTACTTGAAAGCAACATGTTGCCTGGTTAACTGCGTGACTGGTGCAATGATACCAGAAAGGTTCTTAATGAATTTTCTGTAAAAATTGGCAAATCCCACAAAATGTACTACTTTCCTGTCTCTTGGAACGGGCCATTCTAATATGGAGGTCACCTTCTGGGGATCAATAGCAGTGCCATCGGGGGTGATCACAAGTCCGAGGAACTGAATAGTCTGTTTCTCAAACTCACACTTTTCAGCTTTGGCATAAAGGTGATGTTGGCGAAATCTATCCAGAATCTTCTTCACATGATCCCCGTGTCGTTCAATTGAGCTGGAAAAGACTAGGATGTCATCCAAATAAACGATAATAAATAAATCAAGATAGTCCCGAAATATATAGTTCACAAAGTGTTGGAAGGTTGCTGGGGCATTACAGAGGCCAAATGGCATCACCAGGTATTCGAAATGCCCAAAGCGTGTTCGAAAGGCCGTCTTCCATTCGTCTCCTTCACGAATTCTGACTAAATTGTAAGCGCCCCTCAGATCCAGCTTTGAAAAGACACATGCCCCTCATAGCCTTTGTGTCAAGGTCCTACCTTTTCCCAGAGATTGTGCTGCTTCATGTGCTGGCGTCCATCTTGGGTTTCTGCAGAGCATGGTGGGAGTCTTTTATGCCTTCAGGCCTCTGAGGTCCATCCCCCAGAGGGGTGTGGCTGATTACATATAAGCCTGTGATCCGCACATGCTCTTTGCACTTGTGTCTGGTGTCTTTGTGTTGCTACAGCTCTGTGTATACTCTCGTGACTCTCCTGGAATCTGACTCGGCTTGTGACTAGACCATTCTCTGTGTTTTCCTTCGATTTGACCTTCCGTTGCTGAACCCGGCCCGTGACCTGTGATTCTTGTCCACTGTTTCTGTACTGTTTTGTCCCGTTGTTGTCGACCCAGCCTGCCTGACTATGCTATTGTCATTCCTACCAGCTACACGCCATTGGCGGCGGCCATTGCCCTAGCCGGGGTGTCTCGGGGGCCGCAACCTGGTTCCTGGCTGCGTCAAGTCCATCCCCACCATCAGGGGCTCTGGTGAAGGGCATCCTGGGACTTAGACTCCGTGCCCTGAGGGACTTCGGTCTGTTGGTGGTGGTTGTCGTCAGCCAGTGCGTTACCCTGCCACTAGGCCTACCTGTCCATTCCACAGCCCCTGCCCTGACACTTTGGAACAATTCGGGAATCAGGGGAAGAGGATAGCGATTCTTGACTGTTATTTTATTCAGATCACGGTAGTCAACACATGGTCTGAGGGTATGATCCCTCTTCTCGACAAAGAAGATGCCAGCTCCCGTTGGTGATGTAGAGGGCTGAATAAACCCTTTTTCCAAGCTTTCATCTATATAACTCCGGAGGACCTCTAGTTCGGAGAGAGGGTAAATTCGCCCAAAAAGGATCTCAGCACCGGGCAGAAGTTCAATAGGACAATCGTAGGGCCGGAGTGGGGGAAGAGCATTGGCACTCTTTTTGTTGAACACATCCAGGTAATCATGGTAAGCGACAGGAACGAGTTTCATCGTCTCAGAATCAGGATGGATACTAAGAAGAGGAGTCACTGTGCATGGTTCCTTAGGAATGCAATGATTCTGACAATATTCGGAAGGGAAAAGGATCTCCCCAGGAAACCAATTGATGGATGGGTTGTGCGCTCTTAGCTAGGGCATGCCGAGGATGACCAGAAATATTGGTGAAGTTATGACAGCCATACATAGAAATAGGAGGAGTGGCAGAAAATTGGCATAGTCTCTTATGTCACAGGACCAGAACTGATACCAGAGCCACCAGCCAGATGAACCGAAAGTCTTTGTGTCTTAGTACGGAGGAGGATCTTATTTTGGTTAGCGAAGGTCAAATCCATGAAGCAGCTACAGGCACCAGAGTCTATAATTGCTAGAACAGTAATAGTCTGTTAGCAAATTGTAATTGAAGAAGGAAGGAGAGGTGCGTTTGACTCGTTCCTTGTGGGTGCTTCATATGGAACAAGCTAGAGGAAGACTTATGAAGTCTCACTGGACACGTCAGTACATAGTGACCTGCATCACCACAGTATAGACAGAGGGTTGGAGTCTTGTCATCGAAGACGTTCAGCAGAGGATAATGGTGGTCTCCATAAGCTCCTTCTAGGAGAATTATGATGCCTTCTTTTACTGGGGAGTATGTCTGATGTGACAGCAGTGGTTGAGGGAACAGGAGTCTCCATCTCTGAGCATATCAAGACACCCCTGTTAGTTTTTTCATCCCGCCTTTCCCGGATCCGTCGGTCAATGTGAATGGCAAGGTTTATCAGGTCCTCTAGCCTGGTTGGTACCCCAACTCGGGCAAGCTCATCTTTCAAGATGTTCGAGAGACCAAGGCGTAACTGATGGCGGAGAGCAGACTCATTCTATTGAGTGTCAGAACTCCATATACGGAACTGGGTGACATATTCCTCTATAGGCCTTGGGCCTTGCTGTAGCATAGATTCTGCAGTCTGACGATGGAAGGTGTGACATAAATTGTACAGATGTGAGTAGCTGAGAGGTGACCTGTAGCAATATGTAATCCTAAATGTAGTTTCAGTCCTTGTCTTTGGGGAAATGAGGTGTTCAGAGACAGTCATCAATTAGCATCTGAAAAGTCTAGCTTCCTCTGGAAGTGACACCTGGGTGCTAATAAGATTTTGTCACCTTCTGAGGAAACCAGGAAGGAAATGGCTGGAGAAAGGTTGGCTTCATGACTAGAGATGAGCGAATCGAAGTAGGCGAAGTGGAATTCGAATCGAATATTGGAAAATTTTCGATTCGCGCCGAATCCGAAAAATAGCCTACTTCGGACGCGCGAATCAAAATTTTTCCTAAAATGGCGGCGGACATGTGCGGCGACGGAGCGGGGATGTCTGGGAAGGCGCGCAGACAAGGCGCGCTGACCCATAATGCATTCCTTAATGACATGTGATCGCATTAGCCAATCAGCAGCCAGCCAGCCAGCACTGTGTAATGGTCGAGCTATAAATGGCGGCCATCTTAGAATTCTTCATTTGCCTCCAGTCATTCAAGAGAGACAGACCTGGCTGTATTCAGGGAGAGAGTTAGGGCCACAGAAACGTTACTCAGGGACACAGAATTGTTAGTGAGGGCCACAGAATTGTTACTCAGGGACAGAGAATTGTTACTGAGGGCCACAGAACTGTTACTTAGGGCCACAGAATTGTTACTCAGGGACACAGAATTGTTACTGAGGGCCACAGAACCGTTACTTAGGGCCACAGAACTGTTACTCAGGGACAGACACAGAATTGTTACTGAGGGCCACAGAACCGTTACTGAGGGCCACAGAACCGTTACTTAGGGCCACAGAATTGTTACTCAGGGACAGACACAGAATTGTTACTGAGGGCCACAGAATTATTACTTAGGGCCACAGAAACGTTACTCAGGGACACAGAATTGTTACTGAGGGCCACAGAACTGTTACTTAGGGCCACAGAATTGTTACTCAGGGACACAGAATTGTTACTGAGGGCCACAGAACCGTTACTTAGGGCCACAGAACTGTTACTCAGGGACAGACACAGAATTGTTACTGAGGGCCACAGAACCGTTACTGAGGGCCACAGAACCGTTACTTAGGGCCACAGAATTGTTACTCAGGGACAGACACAGAATTGTTACTGAGGGCCACAGAATTATTACTTAGGGCCACAGAAACGTTACTCAGGGACACAGAATTGTTACTGAGGGCCACAGAACTGTTACTTAGGGCCACAGAAACGTTAGTTAGGGCCACAGAATTGTTACTCAGGGACAGACACAGAATTGTTACTGAGGGCCACAGAACTGTTACTTAGGGCCACAGAATTGTTACTCAGGGACACAGAATTGTTACTGAGGGCCACAGAACTGTTACTTAGGGCCACAGAAACGTTACTCAGGGACACAGAATTGTTACTGAGGGCCACAGAACCGTTACTTAGGGCCACAGAATTGTTACTCAGGGACAGACACAGAATTGTTACTGAGGGACACAGAATTGTTTCTGAGGGCCACAGAACCGTTACTTAGGGCCACAGAATTGTTACTCAGGGACAGACACAGAATTGTTACTCAGGGACACAGATTTGTTACTGAGGGACACAGAATTGTTACTGAGGGACACAGAATTGTTACTGAGGGCCACAGAACTGTTACTTAGGGCCACATAACTGTTACTTAGGGCCACAGAAACGTTACTCAGGGACACAGAATTGTTACTGAGGGCCACAGAACCGTTACTTAGGGCCACAGAATTGTTACTCAGGGACAGACACAGAATTGTTACTGAGGGCCACAGAATTGTTACTGAGGGCCACAGAACTGTTACTTAGGGCCACAGAATTGTTACTCAGGGACAGACACAGAATTGTTACTGAGGGCCACAGAATTGTTACTTAGGGCCACAGAAACGTTACTCAGGGACACAGAATTGTTACTGAGGGCCACAGAACCGTTACTTAGGGCCACAGAATTGTTACTCAGGGACAGACACAGAATTGTTACTGAGGGACACAGAATTGTTACTGAGGGCCACAGAACCATTACTTAGGGCCACAGAATTGTTACTCAGGGACAGACACAGAATTGTTACTCAGGGACACAGAATTGTTACTGAGGGCCACAGAACCGTTACTTAGGGCCACAGAAACGTTACTCAGGGACACAGAATTGTTACTGAGGGCCACAGAACCGTTACTTAGGGCCACAGAATTGTTACTCAGGGACAGACACAGAATTGTTACTCAGGGACACAGAATTGTTACTGAGGGCCACAGAACCGTTACTTAGGGCCACAGAAACGTTACTCAGGGACAGACACAGAATTCTTACTCAGGGACAGACACAGAATTGTTACTCAGGGACACAGAATTGTTACTGAGGGCCACAGAATTGTTACTGAGGGACACAGAATTGTTACTGAGGGACACAGAATTGTTACTCAGGGACACAGAATTGTTACTGAGGGACACAGAATTGTTACTGAGGGACACAGAATTGTTACTCAGGGACACAGAATTGTTACTGAGGGACACAGAATTGTTACTGAGGGACACAGAATTTTTACTGAGGGACACAGAATTGTTACTCAGGGACAGACACAGAACTGTTACTCAGGGACAGACAGAATTGTTACTGAGGGCCACAGAAATGTTACTTAGGGCCACAGAAACGTTACTCAGGGACACAGAATTGTTACTCAGGGACAGACACAGAATTGTTACTGAGGGACACAGAATTGTTACTGAGGGACACAGAATTGTTACTGAGGGACACAGAATTGTTACTGAGGGCCACAGAATTGTTACTTAGGGCCACAGAACTGTTACTTAGGGCCACAGAAACGTTACTCAGGGACACAGAATTGTTACTCAGGGACACAGAATCGTTTAATTAAAGAGTATGTCAGACAACATGCAGAGGAGTGGCAGAGGAGGCAATGTTTTAGGAGCGAGCAGACGTGGCAGCAGAGGAAGGGGTCGAGGCAGCACTAGTCGCAGCCAGAGGCCAGTGCTCCCGGTGTCATCCAGTACAGTGAGGAAGAGCTAACAGAGGGCGGTCAGGAACGGGGGGAGACATCCGCCTCTTCAGCAGCCAGGCGAAGAAGTAGTGGCGAGGAGAGTGGCTCGGTAGCCGGTCTAGAGACAGGTCTGTCTCCTGACCCACACGCAGCCGAGGGGGCTAGTAGTGAGGCGGAGACCCTAATTGATGATGATGAGGTTGATCGCACTTGGCAGCCTCGTCGTCATCAGGCTATTGCTTCCGCATCATCAGGAGAAGAGGGTGGCAGCTTGGCAGTGAGCAAAACAGTCGGTGGGTTGTCTCCATCGCCACACTCTGCCATGTGCCACTTTCAGGTCTCCTCACACTGCTGGTGTGTTCCATTTTTTGTCATAGGGTGCTGGCAGATTACGGGCCTCACATTGCTGCTGCCAGGCCCGTAATCTGCCATGGGCCCCTGTACCGCCTCTTCATGCTGCTGCCAGGTCCAGAGTGTGTCATGGGTCCCTGTACGGCCTCCCATTGCTGCTGCCAGGAGGCAGCAGGGTCGCAGCAGTGTCAGTGGAGGCAAACGGCCATGGAGTAGAGCACCAGCTCCACTGCAGCCTACCACCACGGCCAGTAGTGGTGCCGGTGTGCACGGAGGAAGTAGCAGTCAGCCAGTGAGGAGTATCGGGGGCAAAGTTTCCTACTCGGCGGTGTGGCAATTTTTCGTCAAGCCGCCCGAGGAAGTAAACGTAGCCGTATGTCGACTATGTGGCCAGAAAGTCAAGCGTGGCCAGGGGGCCCATGTTGGGACTACAGCGTTGCGTCAGCATATACAGCGTCGCCATTCGGTGGCCTGGGAAAACCGTGATAAAGATACGGCGGTTCTGCCTGCCCCAGCCCAGGGTTCCATTTTGTCATAGGGTGCTGGCAGATTACGGGCATCCCATTGCTGCTGCCAGGCCTTAATCTGCCATGGGCCCCTGTACCGCCTCCTCATGCTGCTGCCAGGTCCACAGTCTCTCATGCCATGTGCCACTTTCAGGTCTCCTCACACTGCTGGTGTGTTCAATTTTTTGACATAGGGTGCTGGCAGATTACGGGCCTCCCATAGCTGCTGCCAGGCCCCTAATCTGCCATGGGCCCCTATATACCGCCTCCTCATGCTGCTGCCAAGTCCAGAGTCTGTCATGGGTCCCTGTACGGCCTCCTATTGCTGCTGTCTCCATCGCCACACTCTGCCATGTGCCACTTTCAGGTCTCCTCACACACTGCTGGTGTGTTGAATTTTTTGACATAGGGTGCTGGCAGATTACGGGCCTCCTATAGCTGCTGCCAGGCCCGTAATCTGCCATGGGCCCCTATATACCGCCTCCTCATGCTGTGACGTTGCAACAAGGTGGAATTCAACCCTACATATGTTAGACCGCCTTTACGAACAGCGAAAGGCCATCACCGATTTCCTGATGTTACAAGCGGATAAAGGTACTCCCTGTGTAACTTCGATGTCAGCCATTGGCAGCTCATGCGTGACACCTGCCGCTTGCTCAGGCCCTTTGAGGAGGCCACGCTATTCGTGAGTCGGCAGGACTATGGGATGAACGACGTCATTCCTCTGTTGCACGTCCTGGAACAAATGCTGTTAATAATGGCTGGTCAGGGTGCGGTAGACGTGGCGCACAGATCTCAACGCCACATGACCCCTGTGGGGGCAGGACAGGAAGAAGAGGAGGAGGTAGAGGAGGACATTGGTGCTCAGGAATTATTGAGTGAAATGGGTGGTTTTTCCACTCAGCGGACAGGAGTGGAGGAGCAGGAGCATCTGGTAGAGGAGGAGGAGGAGGAGGAGACAGAGGACACAGACGCACCGTGGCAGTATGCTGTGGAGATGGAGGCAGGGAGTCCCTCGCATTCCTTGGCACAAATGGCCCATAGCATGCTCGCTTGCTTGCGTACCGACAGCTGAATAATAACCATCAGACAGAGGGATGACTTTTGGCTGTCCACCTTGTTGGACCCTCGCTACCGTTCCAAAATGGTGGCCTTTTTCACACCTGCTGAGAGGGAGGCCAAAATAACGTACTATAAAAACCACCTATGTAGTCAGCTGGTCTCTGCCTGTCTGCGCCAACGTCCATCCTCAGACACTGTGGGCCCTGTGCGCTCGCGTTCCGCTGCCATGGCAGCAGGGGAGGGGTGGGGTGGTAGGAGCAGTGGCAGCTCCACCAGCAGCAGCTGCCTCAGTCTGCAGTCGATGATGAGTAGCTTTCTTCACCAGCGCAGTGACGAAACTACTAACCAGCAGCAGCAGCAGCAGCATCAGGTGGACCTGGAGCAGGACCTCAAACAACAGGCTTGGGCCTACTTGGACAGCACCCTGCCAACCGAGGTAGACAATCCCCTTGACTACTGGGCAACGAAACTTGACCTTTGGCCCCAACTAGCTGAATTTGCCCTTGAAAGGCTGTCATGCCCGGCCAGTAGCGTGGCATCGGAGCGCGTGTTTAGTGCGGCAGGAGGTATTGTAACTCCGCGGAGGACACGACTGTCCACCCAAAGTGTGGAGAGACTCACGTTTGTGAAAATGAATCAGGTGTGGATTAGTCTGGATTTCAAACCACCAGTTCCTGACACAACTGACTAAATCCGCCATGAATCATGCCCCAAACATGTGCCACTTTCAGGTCTCCTCACACTGCTGGTGTGTTCCATTTTTTGTCATAGGGTGCTGGCAGATTACGGGCCTCCCATAGCTGCTGCCAGGCCCCTAATCTGCCATGGGCCCCCGTACCGACTCCTCATGCTGCTGCCAAGTCCAGAGTCTCTCATGGGTCCCTGTACGGCCTCCCATTGCTGCTGTCTCCATCGCCACACTCTGCCATGTGCCACTTTCAGGTCTCCTCACACTGCTGGTGTGTTGAATTTTTTGTCATAGGGTGCTGGCAGATTACGGGCCTCCTATAGCTGCTGCCAGGCCTGTAATCTGCCATGGGCCCCCGTACCGCCTGGTCACGCTGCTGCTGGGTCCACAGTGTGACATGGGTCCCTGTACCGCCTCCCATTGCTCCCACTCTGCCATGTGCCACTTTCAGGTCTCCTCACACTCCTGCTGGTTTCATTTTGTCATAGGTTGCTGGCAGATTACAGGCCTCCCATAGGTGCTGCCAGGCCCCAAATCTGCCATGGGCCCCCGTACCGCCTCGTCACGCTGCTGCTGGGTCCACAGTGTGACATGGGTCCCTGTACCGCCTCCCATTGCTCCCACTCTGCCATGTGCCACTTTGAGGTCTCCTCACACTGCTGGTGGGTTCCATTTTGTCATAGGGTGCTGTATGGCCTCCCATTGCTGCTGCCTCCACCGCCACACTGTGGCTCCACACTCTGGTTTTGGCCCCGTGACTGGCCAAATGAGTGAAGTGTGCGGTGATTCTAAGATCGACGGCACTCATCTGCATGTCATACTGACTGACAGTATTATTTCTCTTCCCCAGCAGACTCCAAGGGCATTTAAATTAAAGGTACAGTGTTCTGCACTAATATTAAGTCTCTCTGAAGCCTAGAAACACCCTTTTTTAAGTTAAATTCACAGCGAATATATTCGACTCGAATCGAATATTGTCCACGAATTCGCCGAATCAGTCGAATCGAATTTTTGAATACTTCGCTCATCTCTATTCATGACAGCGGGAGACCAGAGCTTTGAAGTATATCAGGGGATCAAAGGAGTATGTTTCATCCCTCATAAAAGCTAAAATATTAGTTGCAGAGAGATGAAAATACTTCCTTCTGATGGGGCACGCTGTGTGTCAAATCGACATATAAAAACCGTATTTGTGGTTTAGGTAGAATGCCAGGAAAATGCAAGAAATGGTTAGGTGGCGCTGGATTGCAACAGCCGAACAGTGATTGGTACTGTCGCGATCGGACTGATGCGCTGGTGTCGGAAATCCAATCCTTGACTTGGTGATTCAAGTCGGTCTTGGTCCGATTGACCTTGGGCAGTTCGGCACCCAAAACATCCTGTGGGCAGGTACAGGAACACCCCCCAGGGTCAATTGGCCGAGTACTAATGTCCCGCCTATGTCCATATCCCCATAAATTGAGGACATGGACATTTAGGCATGGTAATTCATATGGAGATGGATCCATTGACTAACGGATTACTGATTCTCCCTGACTTGCTCCAGTCGCAGGACAGATCTCGGTAAAAGTTTTATTTCTGTTTTTTATCCCTTTTTATTTTATAGTAAATAGTCATTTGTGTGTCTTCTTGTATTTTTTGTATTTCTGTAACTTTTTATATTTTGTACATATTTTATGCTCCGCCCACTTTTGGGAAATTAAATCTTAAAATTAATTAGTGACTTCTGGGTACTTAAGCTCGGGCTCATATCTTCAGAGAGATTAGATTGTATTGTATTTTAGTGCCTTTAAATGCTCGGTCAAGCTCATTGCCAATCTGTATGCAATTGCACTGTGTGTGGGCAGATTGTGTGCAGATTGTAAAAGGTAACAAATCGGCCAGATGGAGATCTGTGTGTGTGGGGTGTCCCAGCAGACCGTTCTGCGGATAAACTGCTGGGTGGTGGCAGGCTACCGTTTGTGGTGTGTCTGGTGTGGGGTTGTGTGGACAGTGGAAGGGTGATAACATCGGGGTTCAAGCTGTAGGTAGCTGGAGGGACTCTAGAAGGGTGTGCTTACTAAGCTGCTCCTCAACCCTAATCAGTGCACCAGATTGTATGTAAGATTTGTATCTGCTAGTGTGTGGTCAGCCCTCTGGATTGGAGTGGAGTCTCCATCTGCTGGCGGTGGGCAGAGGTAGTGCGGCTGTGGAAGGATATCACGGCTGATCTTTTATATGGTTTTATATATTCAAAGTTAAGTCCCCTTTATTCACTCTTACCCCAAGTCACGGCCGCACGTGCGCGTCTCGGTTAGCTAGTCGCTGTGGGCGTGGCATGTGGGGAACGCAAGACAGAAGGAATCAGCATAAAGTTGTGACATCGCTGAGAAAAAAGTGTTGATTGAAGTCAGAGCCGGATCATGTTGCTCACAAAGGTGGTGTGCCGAGGATTGGGGTTCATTCTGAAGGAGTGAAATAATGAATCCCACTCTGGTGCTTTGTGATGCAAAGGTTCTTGGGAGCAGCGAAAAATATAGCTCACAGAAGTTACAAAAGGTTCGGAATGTCCTGCGGTCTCCCGTGAAATACTCGGGTATTGGCACCCGGGATTCCAGTAGGGAAGAAGTTCCATGAATCATGCTGAGCTCTGTCTGGGTAGTTATGTCTGAGACTGCAGAGGGACCCATACCTGATGAGACATCTGACTCAGGTATTGGAACCCAGGGTTCCGGTGGAGGAGAGGTTCCATGAATCATGCTGAGCTCTGTCTGGGTAGTTATGTCTGAGACTGCAGAGGGACCCATACCTGATGAGACATCTGACTCAGGTATTGGTACCCAGGGTTCCGGTGGAGGAGAGGTTCCATGAATCATGCTGAGCTCTGTCTGAGTAGTTATATCTGAGACTGCAGAGGGACCCATACCTGATGAGACATCTGACTCAGGTATTGGAACCCGGGGTTCCGGTGGAGAAGTTCCATGAAACATGCTGAGCTCTGTCTGGGTAGTTATGTCTGAGACTGCAGAGGGACCCATAGCTGGTGAGACATCTGACTCAGGTATTGGAACCCGGGGTTCCGGTGGAGGAGAAGTTCCATGAATCATGCTGAGCTCTGTCTGGGTAGTTATGTCTGAGACTGCAGAGGGACCCATAGCTGGTGAGACATCTGACTCAGGTATTGGAACACAGGGTTCCGGTGGAGGAGAGGTTCCATGAATCATGCTGAGCTCTGTCTGAGTAGTTATATCTGAGACTGCAGAGGGACCCATATCTGATGAGACATCTGACTCAGGTATTGGAACCCAGGGTTCCGGTGGAGAAGTTCCATGAAACATGCTGAGCTCTGTCTGGGTAGTTATGTCTGAGACTGCAGAGGGACCCATAGCTGGTGAGACATCTGACTCAGGTATTGGTACCCAGGGTTCCGGTGGAGGAGAAGTTCCATGAATCATGCTGAGCTCTGTCTGGGTAGTTATGTCTGAGACTGCAGAGGGACCCATAGCTGGTGAGACATCTGACTCAGGTATTGGAACCCAGGGTTCCGGTGGAGAAGTTCCATGAAACATGCTGAGCTCTGTCTGGGTAGTTATGTCTGAGACTGCAGAGGGACCTATAGCTGGTGAGACATCTGACTCAGGTATTGGTACCCAGGGTTCCGGTGGAGGAGAAGTTCCATGAATCATGCTGAGCTCTGTCTGGGTAGTTATGTCTGAGACTGCAGAGGGACCCATAGCTGTTGAGACATCTGACTCAGGTATTGGAACCCAGGGTTCCGGTGGAGGAGAAGTTCCAAGAATCATGCTGAGCTCTGTCTGGGTAGTTATGTCTGAGATTGCAGAAGGACCCATAGCTGGTGAGACATCTGACTCAGGTATTGGAACCCGGGGTTCCGGTGGAGGAGAGGTTCCATGAATCATGCTGAGCTCTGTCTGGGTAGTTATGTCTGAGACTGCAGAGGGACCCATACCTGATGAGACATCTGACTCAGGTATTGGAACACAGGGTTCTGGTGGAGGAGAGGTTCCGTGAATCATGCTGAGCTCTGTCTGGGTAGTTATGTCTGAGACTGCAGAAGGACCCATAGCTGGTGAGACATCTGACTCAGGTATTGGAACCCAGGGTTCCGGTGGAGGAGAAGTTCCATGAATCATGCTGAGCTCTGTCTGGGTAGTTATGTCTGAGACTGCAGAAGGACCCATAGCTGGTGAGACATCTGACTCAGGTATTGGAACCCAGGGTTCCGGTGGAGGAGAAGTTCCAAGAATCATGCTGAGCTCTGTCTGGGTAGTTATGTCTGAGACTGCAGAAGGACCCATAGCTGGTGAGACATCTGACTCAGGTATTGGAACCCAGGGTTCCGGTGGAGAAGTTCCATGAAACATGCTGAGCTCTGTCTGGGTAGTTATGTCTGAGACTGCAGAAGGACCCATAGCTGGTGAGACATCTGACTCAGGTATTGGAACCCGGGGTTCCGGTGGAGGAGAGGTTCCATGAATCATGCTGAGCTCTGTCTGGGTAGTTATGTCTGAGACTGCAGAAGGACCCATAGCTGGTGAGACATCTGACTCAGGTATTGGAACCCGGGGTTCCGGTGGAGGAGAGGTTCCATGAATCATGCTGAGCTCTGTCTGGGTAGTTATGTCTGAGACTGCAGAAGGACCCATAGCTGGTGAGACATCTGACTTGGTTGGTAGTTGGTTTTCCATGGGCTCAAGGTTTCTTTGCAAACTCTGCACCAAGTAAGACAAGGCAGAGGTTGATTGACAGATGTCCCCATTGCAGAGGCCTCCCTTTCAGACTCCATCACTGGCTGACTGGTACTGTCACGTACCTGATTGGAGACTGAAATGATGAGGTCGGCCTCACTTGTGTCACTAGCCCTGACCCCACTGGAGGTGGAACAGAGGGTGTCTAGGGACCAGGGGGACAAGAGCGCCAGCAGATGTTGTTTGCAGCTCTTGCAGTTGGTGACCTTGGAAGGCTGATGAACCTCCAATTCAGGATCAGTAGTGATATGCAGAGCTGGTATGGTAGGTCGCCAGGTGTGCACCAGAGCAAGGCAGGGATAGGAGACAGGAGCAGTGTCATAGGAATAGCCGGGGTCATCAACGGGCGGACAGCGAGGTACCAAATCATAAACTAGCCAAAGTCAGGAGCAGAGCCGAAGTCAGGAACCAGTATCAATCAGGAGAGGAATCAGAGTCAGGTCAGGAACAAGCCGGGTCAGCAACAAGGAAATCACAGAGGAACAAACAGGACATGGGGAAGAGCTGAAGACCAGTCAGCACTCAGCACAGGCACCTTTTTAAATAGTCCATCTGGCGCCAATATTTGCCATGCGTCTGCACGTACGTGTGCGCGATCACGCATTTCTGTGCACATGCGCACGTCTATTCTCCAGCCGTCTCGTGGGAATTCCCTTACACCCTGATAGTGGGAACAGAGGGCGCAGAGCCAGGAGTGGTACGAGTGTCGTGTAGACCTGGAGCTGGTGGCAGGTAGCTGGGGACCCAGGAGATCCAGATGCAGGCCAGGTGCGGATGCAGGAATGTAGGTGCAGCAGAAGGCAGGTATGGCAGCAATCAGGATGCGGACTGGACTGGAGACAGGTGCGGGGATGAGGCAGCAGGCAGTTATGACCAGGATGCAGGCCGGATACAGGCCTGGGGGTGCAGCAGCAGGTAAGTATAGCGGTGACCAGGATGTAGGACAGGTGCAGGACCGTGGGTGCAGCGGCAGGTAAGTATAGCGGTGACCAGGATGTAGGACAGGTGCAGGACCGTGGGTGCAGCGGCAGGTAAGTATGGCCATGACTAGGATGTAGGCCAGGTGCAGGACCGTGGGTGCAGCGGCAGGTAAGTATGGCCATGACTAGGATGCAGGCCGGATACAGGACTGTGGGTGCAGCAGCAGGTAAGTATAGCGGTGACCAGGATTTAGGCCAGGTGCAGGACCGTGGGTGCAGCGGCAGGTAAGTATAGCGGTGACCAGGATGCAGGCCGGATACAGGACTGTGGGTGCAGCGGCAGGTAAGTATGGCAGGGATCAGGATGTAGGCCAGGTGCAGGACCGTGGGTGCAGTGGCAGGTAAGTATGGCAGCCGTCAGGATGCAAGCCAGGTGCAGGTATAGGTAAGTAGGTGCAGCAGAGTCAGACAAGCCAGGTCAGTATTAAGCGAGCAGATCAAGTACAAGGGAGCAGGCGAGCGGATGGTCAGGGATAGCCGAGGTCGGTGCAGGCGGAGTTCTTTATTAGTCATATCAGGATACAGGAAACAGAATCAGGTTATGGAGTGCAGAACGTTATAGACCAGAAGGCATTGATTTTACTGTTCTGCAGGTTTAAATAGCCAACCTTGCGGTGACGTGTACGCTACTGCGCATGCGCACTCGCACCAACACGGTACAAGGGGATCCATCGCCGTCACACAGCTGCACGGCGACAGGATCCCTGACAGGTGGGGTGCAGCGTCTCCATCTGGTCTCGGCTCTGAGCCGCATATACAAGTGTTTGGTGGGACGTTGGTCTGGTGGGGTGCAGCGTCTCCATCTGGTCTCGGCTTTCAGTTGCAGATACAAGTGTTTGGTGGGACGTTGGTCTGGTGGGGTGCAGCGTCTCCATCTGGTCTCGGCTCTGAGCCGCAGATACAAGTGTTTGGTGGGACGTTGGTCTGGTGGGGTGCAGCGTCTCAATCTGGTCTCGGCTCTGAGCCGCAGATACAAGTGTTTGGTGGGACGTTGGTCTGGTGGGGTGCAGCGTCTCCATCTGCTCTCGGCTCTGAGCTGCAGATACAAGTGTTTGGTGGGACGTTGGTCTGGTGGGGTGCAGCGTCTCCATCTGGTCTCGGCTCTGAGCCGCAGATACAAGTGTTTGGTGGGACGTTGGTCTGGTGGGGTGCAGTGTCTCCATCTGCTCTCGGCTCTGAGCTGCAGATACAAGTGTTTGGTGGGACGTTGGTCTGGTGGGGTGCAGCGTCTCCATCTGGTCTCGGCTCTGAGCTGCAGATACAAGTGTTTGGTGGGACGTTGGTCTGGTGGGGTGCAGCGTCTCCATCTGGTCTCGGCTCTGAGCCGCAGATATAAGTGTTTGGTGGGAAAAAGGTCTGGTGGGGTGCAGAGTCTCCATCTGGTCTCGGCTCTGAGCCGCAGATACAAGTGTTTGGTGGGACGTTGGTCTGGTGGGGTGCAGTGTCTCCATCTGCTCTCGGCTCTGAGCTGCAGATACAAGTGTTTGGTGGGACGTTGGTCTGGTGGGGTGCAGCGTCTCCATCTGGTCTCGGCTCTGAGCTGCAGATACAAGTGTTTGGTGGGACGTTGGTCTGGTGGGGTGCAGCTTCTCCATCTGGTCTAGGCTCTGAGTTGCAGATACAAGTGTTTGGTGGGACGTTGGTCTGGTGGGGTGCAGCGTCTCCGTCTGGTATCAGCTCTGAGCCGCAGATACAAGTGTTTGGTGGGAAAAAGGTCTGGTGGGGTGCAGCGTCTCCATCTGGTCTCGGCTCTGAGCTGCAGATACAAGTGTTTGGTGGGACGTTGGTCTGGTGGGGTGCAGCGTCTCCGTCTGGTATCGGCTCTGAGCCGCAGATACAAGTGTTTGGTGGGACGTTGGTCTGGTGGGGTGCAGCTTCTCCATCTGGTCTAGGCTCTGAGTTGCAGATACAAGTGTTTGGTGGGACGTTGGTCTGGTGGGGTGCAGCGTCTCCGTCTGGTCTCGGCTCTGAGCTGCAGATACAAGTGTTTGGTGGGACGTTGGTCTGGTGGGGTGCAGTGTCTCCGTCTGGTCTAGGCTCTGAGCCGCAGATACAAGTGTTTGGTGGGACGTTGGTCTGGTGGGGTGCAGTGTCTCCGTCTGGTCTCGGCTCTGAGCTGCAGATACAAGTGTTTGGTGGGACGTTGGTCTGGTGGGGTGCAGCGTCTCCATCTGGTCTCGGCTCTGAGCTGCAGATACAAGTGTTTGGTGGGACGTTGGTCTGGTGGGGTGCAGCTTCTCCATCTGGTCTAGGCTCTGAGTTGCAGATACAAGTGTTTGGTGGGACGTTGGTCTGGTGGGGTGCAGCGTCTCCGTCTGGTATCGGCTCTGAGCCGCAGATACAAGTGTTTGGTGGGACGTTGGTCTGGTGGGGTGCAGCTTCTCCATCTGGTCTCGGCTCTGAGTTGCAGATACAAGTGTTTGGTGGGACGTTGGTCTGGTGGGGTGCAGCGTCTCCGTCTGGTCTCGGCTCTGAGCTGCAGATACAAGTGTTTGGTGGGACGTTGGTCTGGTGGGGTGCAGTGTCTCCGTCTGGTCTAGGCTCTGAGCCGCAGATACAAGTGTTTGGTGGGACGTTGGTCTGGTGGGGTGCAGTGTCTCCGTCTGGTCTCGGCTCTGAGCTGCAGATACAAGTGTTTGGTGGGACGTTGGTCTGGTGGGGTGCAGCGTCTCCATCTGGTCTCGGCTCTCAGTTGCAGATACAAGTGTTTGGTGGGACGTTGGTCTGGTGGGGTGCAGCTTCTCCGTCTGGTCTCGGCTCTGAGCCGCAGATACAAGTGTTTGGTGGGACGTTGGTCTGGTGGGGTGCAGCGTCTCCGTCTGGTCTCAGCTCTGAGCCGCAGATACAAGTGTTTGGTGGGACGTTGGTCTGGTGGGGTGCAGCGTCTCCGTCTGGTATCGGCTCTGAGCCGCAGATACAAGTGTTTGGTGGGATGAAGGTCTGGCAGGGTGCAGCGTCTCCTTCTGGTCTCGGCTCTGAGCCGCAGATACAAGTGTTTGGTGGGACGTTGGTCTGGTGGGGTGCAGTGTCTCCGTCTGGTCTCGGCTCTGAGCCGCAGATACAAGTGTTTGGTGGGACGTTTGTCTGGTGGGGTGCAGCGTCTCCGTCTGGTCTCGGCTCTGAGTTGCAGATACAAGTGTTTGGTGGGACGTTGGTCTGGTGGGGTGCAGCGTCTCCGTCTGGTCTCGGCTCTGAGCCGCAGATACAAGTGTTTGGTGGGACGTTGGTCTGGTGGGGTGCAGCGTCTCCGTCTGGTCTCGGCTCTGAGCCGCAGATACAAGTGTTTGGTGGGACGTTGGTCTGGTGGGGTGCAGCGTCTCCGTCTGGTCTCAGCTCTGAGCCGCAGATACAAGTGTTTGGTGGGACGTTGGTCTGGTGGGGTGCAGCGTCTCCGTCTGGTATCGGCTCTGAGCCGCAGATACAAGTGTTTGGTGGGATGAAGGTCTGGCAGGGTGCAGCGTCTCCTTCTGGTCTCGGCTCTGAGCCGCAGATACAAGTGTTTGGTGGGACGTTGGTCTGGTGGGGTGCAGTGTCTCCGTCTGGTCTCGGCTCTGAGCCGCAGATACAAGTGTTTGGTGGGACGTTTGTCTGGTGGGGTGCAGCGTCTCCGTCTGGTCTCGGCTCTGAGTTGCAGATACAAGTGTTTGGTGGGACGTTGGTCTGGTGGGGTGCAGCGTCTCCGTCTGGTCTCGGCTCTGAGCCGCAGATACAAGTGTTTGGTGGGACGTTGGTCTGGTGGGGTGCAGCGTCTCCGTCTGGTCTCGGCTCTGAGCCGCAGATACAAGTGTTTGGTGGGACGTTGGTCTGGTGGGGTGCAGCGTCTCCGTCTGGTCTCGGCTCTGAGCCGCAGATACAAGTGTTTGGTGGGACGTTGGTCTGGTGGGGTGCAGCTTCTCCAACTGGTCTCGGCTCGGAGCCGCAGATACAAGTGTTTGGTGGGACGTTGGTCTGGTGGGGTGCAGCGTCTCCGTCTGGTCTCGGCTCTGAGACGCAGATACAAGTGTTTGGTGGGACGTTGGTCTGGTGGGGTGCAGCGTCTCCGTCTGGTCTCGGCTCTGAGCTGCAGATACAAGTGTTTGGTGGGACGTTGGTCTGGTGGGGTGCAGCGACTTTATCTGGTCTCGGCTCTGAGCCGCAGATACAAGTGTTTGGTGGGACGTTGGTCTGGTGGGGTGCAGCTTCTCCAACTGGTCTCGGCTCTGAGCCGCAGATACAAGTGTTTGGTGGGATGTTGGTCTGGTGGGGTGCAGCGTCTCCGTCTGGTCTCGGCTCTGAGCCGCAGATACAAGTGTTTGGTGGGGCGTTGGTCTGGTGGGGTGCAGCGTCTCCATCTGGTCTCGGCTCTGAGCCGCAGATACAAGTGTTTGGTGGGACGTTGGTCTGGTGGGGTGCAGCGTCTCCGTCTGGTCTCGGCTCTGAGCCGCAGATAAAAGTGTTTGGTGGGACGTTGGTCTGGTGGGGTGCAGCTTCTCCGTCTGGTCTCGGCTCTGAGCCGCAGATAAAAGTGTTTGGTGGGACGTTGGTCTGGTGGGGTGCAGCGTCTCCGTCTGGTCTCGGCTCTGAGCCGCAGATACAAGTGTTTGGTGGGACGTTGGTCTGGTGGGGTGCAGCGTACATGGAGGAGACCGAATCCCCCCACTGCTCTGTATATGGAGGAGAACGGATCCCCCCACTGCTCTGTATATGGAGGAGACCAGATCCCCCCACTGCTCTGTATATGGAGGAGACCGGATCCCCCCACTGCTCTATATATGGAGGAGACCGGATCCCCTCACTGCTCTGTATATGGAGGAGACCGGATCTCCTCATTGCTCGGTGTCGGCACTTTCCTGTCCCCCCATCTCAGGGTCAGTCTATGGTATGACCCAACTGGGCCAACTGCTCTTATCTCAGCAATGTCGGACAGACACGCCCACTTCGCTTTGCTCCCAATGGGAATTCGCCTTATTGGGATGTAAACGACGAACAAAAATCAACCCACCAGAAATACCAACATAAGGCGTGGGTGTGTCCCTGACCTATTTCCACTGTAAAATGACCAGTGGGCGGGACTCTGTCATTCTGGGTGTCATGTGACACCCTCCCAGAAGGCACTTCATGCGCAGCCACGTTGTTGCACGATCTGTTATTGGCTACATCCACCGGACACAGCCGAGGACAGATCAGTGTACCGGGCCACTGCCAATACCATGTGATCGCTGTGACCAATCACATCAGATCACATGAGAATTGTCAACCGTGAATGGCTTCCTTCCTCCTGCCGGTGACCCCTCTAGTGACAGGATCAGTATAGAGGAATCGGGACCTCCTTCCTCCTGCCGGTGACCCCTCTAGTGATAGGATCTATATAGAGGAATCATGACCTCCTTCCTCCTGCCGGTGACCCCTCTAGTGATAGGATCTATATAGAGGAATCAGGACCTCCTTCCTCCTGCCGGTGACCCCTCTAGTGATAGGATCTATATAGAGGAATCGGGACCTCCTTCCTCCTGCCGGTGACCCCTCTAGTGACAGGATCAGTATAGAGGAATCGGGACCTCCTTCCTCCTGCCGGGGACCCCTCTAGTGATAGGATCTATATAGAGGAATCGGGACCTCCTTCCTCCCGCCGGGGACCCTTCTAGTGATAGGATCTATATAGAGGAATCGGGACCTCCTTCCTCCTGCCGGTGACCCCTCTAGTGATAGGATCTATATAGAGTAATCAGGACCTCCTTCCTCCTGCCGGTGACCCCTCTAGTGATAGGATCTATATAGAGGAATCGGGACCTCCTTCCTCCTGCCGGTGACCCCTCTAGTGATAGGATCTATATAGGGGAATCGGGACCTCCTTCCTCCTGTCGGTGACCCCTCTAGTGACAGGATCAGTATAGAGGAATCAGGACCTCCTTCCTCCTGCCGGTGACCCCTCTAGTGACAGGATCTATATAGAGGAATCGGGACCTCCTTCCTCCCGCCGGTGACCCCTCTAGTGATAGGATCTATATAGAGGAATCGGGACCTCCTTCCTCCTGCCGGTGACCCCTCTAGTGACAGGATCAGTATAGAGGAATCAGGACCTCCTTCCTCCTGCCGGTGACCCCTCTAGTGATAGATCTATATAGAGGAATCAGGACCTCCTTCCTCCTGCCGGTGACCCCTCTAGTGATAGGATCTATATAGAGGAATCAGGACCTCCTTCCTCCTGCCGGTGACCCCTCTAGTGATAGGATCTATATAGAGGAATCAGGACCTCCTTCCTCCTGCCGGTGACCCCTCTAGTGATAGATCTATATAGAGAAATCAGGACCTCCTTCCTCCTGCCGGTGACCCCTCTAGTGATAGGATCTATATAGAGGAATCAGGACCTCCTTCCTCCTGCCGGTGACCCCTCTAGTGATAGGATCTATATAGAGGAATCAGGACCTCCTTCCTCCTGCCGGTGACCCCTCTAGTGATAGATCTATATAGAGAAATCGGGACCTCCTTCCTCCTGCCGGTGACCCCTCTAGTGATAGGATCTATATAGAGGAATCGGGACCTCCTTCCTCCTGCCGGTGACCCCTCTAGTGACAGGATCTATATAGAGGAATCAGGACCTCCTTCCTCCTGCCGGTGATCCCTCTAGTGATAGGATCTATATAGAGGAATCAGGACCTCCTTCCTCCTGCCGGTGACCCCTCTAGTGACAGGATCTATATAGAGGAATCAGGACCTCCTTCCTCCTGCCGGTGACCCCTCTAGTGATAGGATCTATATAGAGGAATCAGGACCTCCTTCCTCCTGCCGGTGACCCCTCTAGTGATAGGATCTATATAGAGGAATGTTTCGGGTCAGCCAGCAAAAAACAGGTAATTTGAGGAAAGCCCCAACTACTGCAGAGTGGTGTCATGTGGCTCCCATTAGGCAGCAGCCAGTCACAGCCTGTGACACGGGACAGACACACAGAACACGTGTAATATGTATTTAGAGAAGCCGTGGCCAAGAAACATCACCTATTATAGACCCTGGACTGGTCCTGGAATACAGGGACCACATCATGCTGTAGGTTCCCATTATCACTGACTATGTAATAGCCAATTCAGTGACCTCCATGTGTTATAGTGGAACGGATACCCCCAATGCATGTCCCCCCCCTCCCAATCATGTGATTCAGGTGCCCCCCCCCCTCCCAATCATGTGATTCAGGTGTCCCCCCCCCTCCAAATCATGTGATTCAGGTGTCCCCCCCCCTCCCAATCATGTGATTCAGGTGCCCCCCCCCCTCCAAATCATGTGATTCAGGTGTCCCCCCCCCTCCAAATCATGTGATTCAGGTGTCCCCCCCCCTCCAAATCATGTGATTCAGGTGTCCCCCCCCTCCAAATCATGTGATTCAAGTGTCCCCCCCTCCAAATCATGTGATTCAGGTGTCCCCCCCTCCAAATCATGTGATTCAGGTGTCCCCCCCCTCCAAATCATGTGATTCAAGTGTCCCCCCCCCCTCCAAATCATGTGATTCAGGTGTCCCCCCCCCCCTCCAAAATATGTGATTCAAGTGTCCCCCCCTCCAAATCATGTGATTCAGGTGTCCCCCCCCCTCCAAATCATGTGATTCAGGTGTCCCCCCCCCCCTCCAAATCATGTGATTCAAGTGTCCCCCCCCTCCAAATCATGTGATTCAGGTGTCCCCCCCCCTCCAAATCATGTGATTCAGATGTCCCCCCCTCCATATCATGTGCTTCAGGTGTCCCCCCCCCTCCAAATCATGTGATTCAGGTGCCCCCCCCCCCTCCCCATCATGTGATTCAGGTGTCCCCCCCCCTCCATATCATGTGATTCAGGTGATCCAATCCCCTCCATATCATGTGATTCAGGTGTTCCAATCCCCTCCATATCATGTGCTTCAGGTGTTCCTATCCCCTCCCCATCATGTGATTCAGGTGTCCCCCCCCCTCCATATCATGTGATTCAGGTGATCCAATCCCCTCCATATCATGTGATTCAGGTGTTCCAATCCCCTCCATATCATGTGATTCAGGTGATCCAATCCCCTCCATATCATGTGATTCGGGTGTTCCTATCCCCTCCATATCATGTGATTCAGGTGTTCCAATCCTCTCCATATCATGTGATTCAGGTGCTCCAATCCCCTCCATATCATGTGATTCAGGTGTTCCAATCCCCTCCATATCATGTGATTCAGGTGTTCCAATCCTCTCCATATCATGTGATTCAGGTGTTCCTATCCCCTCCCCATCATGTGATTCAGGTGTCCCCCCCCCCTCCATATCATGTGATTCAGGTGTCCCCCCCCCTCCATATCATGTGATTCAGGTGTTCCTATCCCCTCCATATCATGTGATTCAGGTGTTCCAATCCCCTCCATATAATGTGATTCAGGTGATCCAATCCCCTCCATATCATGTGATTCAGGTGTTCCAATCCCCTCCATATCATGTGATTCAGGTGTTCCTATCCCCTCCCAATCATGTGATTCAGGTGATCCAATCCCCTCCATATCATGTGATTCAGGTGTTCCAATCCCCTCCCCATCATGTGATTCAGGTGTTCCAATCCCCTCCATATCATGTGATCCAGGTGATCCAATCCCCTCCATATCATGTGATTCAGGTGTTCCAATCCCCTCCATATCATGTGATTCAGGTGTTCCAATCCCCTCCATATCATGTGATTCAGGTGTTCCAATCCCCTCCCAATCATTTGATTCAGGTGTTACAATCCCCTCCCAATCATGTGATTCAGGTGTTCCAATCCCCTCCATATCATGTGATTCAGGTGTTCCAATCCCCTCCATATCATGTGATTCAGGTGTTCCAATCCCCTCCATATCATGTGATTCAGGTGTTCCAATCCCCTCCATATCATGTGATTCAGGTGTTCCAATCCCCTCCCAATCATTTGATTCAGGTGTTACAATACCCTCCCAATCATGTGATTCAGGTGTTCCAATCCCCTCCCAATCATGTGATTCAGGTGTTCCAATCCCCTCCATATCATGTGATTCAGGTGTTCCAATCCCCTCCATATCATGTGATTCAGGTGTTCCAATCCCCTCCATATCATGTGATTCAGGTGTTCCAATCCCCTCCATATCATGTGATTCAGGTGTTCCAATCCCCTCCATATCATGTGCTTCAGGTGTTCCAATCCCCTCCATATCATGTGATTCAGGTGTTCCAATCCCCTCCATATCATGTGATTCAGGTGTTCCAATCCCCTCCATATCATGTGATTCAGGTGATCCAATCCCCTCCATATCATGTGATTCGGGTGTTCCTATCCCCTCCATATCATGTGATTCAGGTGTTCCAATCCTCTCCATATCATGTGATTCAGGTGCTCCAATCCCCTCCATATCATGTGATTCAGGTGTTCCAATCCCCTCCATATCATGTGATTCAGGTGTTCCAATCCTCTCCATATCATGTGATTCAGGTGTTCCTATCCCCTCCCCATCATGTGATTCAGGTGTCCCCCCCCCTCCATATCATGTGATTCAGGTGTTCCTATCCCCTCCATATCATGTGATTCAGGTGTTCCAATCCCCTCCATATCATGTGATTCAGGTGATCCAATCCCCTCCATATCATGTGATTCAGGTGTTCCAATCCCCTCCATATCATGTGATTCAGGTGTTCCTATCCCCTCCCAATCATGTGATTCAGGTGATCCAATCCCCTCCATATCATGTGATTCAGGTGTTCCTATCCCCTCCCAATCATGTGATTCAGGTGTTCCAATCCCCTCCATATCATGTGATTCAGGTGTTCCAATCCCCTCCCAATCATTTGATTCAGGTGTTCCAATCCCCTCCCAATCATGTGATTCAGGTGTTCCAATCCCCTCCATATCATGTGATTCAGGTGTTCCAATCCCCTCCATATCATGTGATTCAGGTGTTCCAATCCCCTCCATATCATGTGATTCAGGTGTTCCAATCCCCTCCATGGACACAGGTGTATTCAATCAAGCCCCTAGGCATGCAGACGGCTTCTACAAACATTGGTGAAAGAATGGGTCGCTCTCAGGAGCTCAGTGACTCCAAGCGTGGTCCCGTGATAGGTGGCCACCTGGGCAATAAGTCCATCCGTGACATTTCCTGGCTACTAAATATTCCACGTTCAGCTGTTAGTGGGATTATAACAAAGTGGAAGCCACTGGGAACAACAGCCACTCAGCCACCAAGTGGTAGGCCGCGTCACATGACAGGGCGGGGTCAGCGCATGCTGAAGCGCACAGTGCGCAGAAGTCACCAACTGTCTGCAGAGTCAATAGCTAAAGACCTCCAAACTTGGTGTGGCCTTCAGATGAGCCCAACAACAGTGTGTAGAGAGCTTCATGGAATGGGTTTCCATGGCCGAGCAGCTGCATCCAAGCCTTCCATCACCAAGTGCAATGCAAAGCGTCGGATGCCGTGGTGTAAAGCACGCCGCCACTGGACTCTAGAGCAGCTCATCCAAGCCTTCCATCACCAAGTGCAATGCAAAGCGTCGGATGCCGTGGTGTAAAGCACGCTGCCACTGGACTCTAGAGCAGCTGCATCCAAGCCTTCCATCACCAAGTGCAATGCAAAGCGTCAGATGCCGTGGTGTAAAGCACGCTGCCACTGGACTCTAGAGCAGCTGCATCCAAGCCTTCCATCACCAAGTGCAATGCAAAGCGTCGGATGCCGTGGTGTAAAGCACGCCGCCACTGGACTCTAGAGTAGTGGAGGTGTGTTCTCTGGAGGGACCAATCACGCTTCTCTGTCTGGCAATCCGATGGACGTGTCTGGGTTTGGTGGTGGCCAGGAGAACGGTACTTGCCTGACTGCATTGTGCCAAGTGTAAAGTTTGGTGGAGGGGGGATTATGGTGTGGGGGTGTTTTTCAGGGGTTGGGCTTGGCCCCCTAGTTCCAGTGAAGGGACCTCTTAAGGCGACATTTTGGACAATTTCATGCTCCCAACTTTGTGGGAGGAGTTTGGGGATGGCCCCTTCCTGTTCCAACATGACTGCCCCCCAGTGCACAAAGCAAGGTCCATAAAGACATGGAGGAGCCAGTTTGGGGTGGAGGAACTTGACTGTCCTGCACAGAGTCCTGACCTCAACCCCATAGAACACCTTTGGGATGAATTAGAGCGGAGACTGCGAGCCAGGCCTCCTCCCCCGACATCAGTGCCCCTCCCCCGACATCAGTGCCCCTCCCCCGACATCAGTGCCTGACCTGACAAATGTGCTTCTGGAAGAATGGTCCAACCTTCCCATAGACACCCTCCTAAACCTTGTGGACGGCCTTCCCAGAAGAGTTGAAGCTGTTATAGCTACAAAGGGCGGGGCCAACTCAATATTGAACCCCACGGACTAAGACTGGGGGGCCATTAAAGGTCATGTGCGTGGAAAGGGCGGGGCCAACTCAATATTGAACCCTACGGACTAAGACTGGGGGGCCATTAAAGGTCATGTGCGTGGAAAGGGCGGGGCCAACTCAATATTGAACCCTACGGACTAAGACTGGGGGGCCATTAAAGGTCATGTGTGTGGGAAGGGCGGGGCCAACTCAATATTGAACCCTACGGACTAAGACTGGGAGGCCATTAAAGGTCATGTGCGTGGAAAGGGCGGGGCCAACTCAATATTGAACCCTACGGACTATGACCGGGGGCCATGAAAGGTCATGTGTGTGGAAAGGGCGGGGTCATCTCAATACTGAACCCTACAAACTAAGACTGGGGGGCCATTATAGGTCATGTGTGTGGGAAGGCCGGGGCCAACTCAATATTGACCCCTACGGACTAAGACTGGGGGGCCATTAAAGGTCATGTGTGGGGGAAGGGCGGGGCCAATTCAATATTGACCCCTACGGACTAAGACTGGGAGGCCATTAAAGGTCATGTGTGGGGGAAGGTGGGCGGGACAATACTTGGGGCAATATCGTGTGTGAAGTTCAGGTGTCCATGAACTTTGGGACATTAATTGTATGGCTGTGGGGGAGGGGCCTGCTCCCTATTATTGGCCCTGTTCTGGAATGGGATGTCCACCAAGCTCCTATGTACGATGGTGGGGGGGGGTCACTCTTGGTCATGTAGTGTATTGGATGGCAGATGGATAGACAGATATAGATTGGTGTGTGTATGGTGGCGCAGGGATCACTCGTTTCCGGCAAGAACATTTATCACGTTGTTTTATACTTACACCAGAAAATGTCTCCATTTCACTATAAAAAATAGCCGTTTATTTTTACCGTAAACCTAATACCGGTCATACACAGGCCAATTTTCCGGCAATTTCACCGACTTTCAGACACAAAAAGAAGCTGTTGGCGTTCCCTTGCCTTCATCTCTTTGGCCATGATGGAAATGGCGGCACATCACCAGGGCAGCCTGACCACACACATCGCAATCTGATTGTATGATCTCCTAGTGCGGGGGCCTATCGTATCATCAGACTGCTGAGGCAGACCTGAGAGACAGAGATTGTCCAATGTGATTGTGATGTGTATGGCCAATGTAAGCCTCCATGTGAATGAAGTCCCACACACTGAGGGGGTGATGGAGGCTCTGATGTGATAGCGATAGACACCAGGGGCGGACTGACCATTTGGAAACTGAGGGCCCGGGGTCAGAAGGGGGCCCCATGAGATGCCCCTGGTACCTTTTTCATAGGCTTTCTTGAGTTTGGTCAAGGACACAGGGGCCCCATGATCCTCTATTGCCCGGGGGCCCCATGAGTTGTCAGTCCGCCCCTGGTTTGGGCAAGGACACAGGGGCCCCATGATCCCCTATTTCCCAGAAGCCCCATGAGTTATCAGTCCGCCCCTGGTTTGGGCAAGGACACAGGGGCCCTATGATCCCCTATTGCCCAGGGGCCCCATGATCCCCTATTTCCCAGGGGCCCCATGAGTTGTCAGTCTGCCCCTGGTTTGGGCAAGGACACAGGGGCCCCATGATCCCCTATTGCCCGGGGGCCCCATGAGTTGTCAGTCCGCTGCTGGTTTGGGCAAGGACACAGGGGCTTCATGATCCCCTATTGCCCAGGGGCCCCATGATCTTCTATTGCCCAGGGGCCCCATGATCCCCTATTGCCCAGGGGCCCTATGATCCCCTATTGCCCGGGGGCCCCATGAGTTGTCAGTCTGCCCCTGGTTTGGGCAAGGACACAGGGGCCCTATGATCCCCTATTGCCTGGGGGCCCCATGATCCCCTATTGCCCAGGAGCCCCATGAGTTGTCAGTCCGCCCCTGGTTTGGGCAAGGACACAGGGGCCCTATGATCCCCTATTGCCCAGGGGCCCTATGATCCCTTATTGCCCGGGGGCCCCATGAGTTGTCAGTCTGCCCCTTGTTTTGGTAAGGACACAGGGGCCCCATGATCTCCTATTGCCCCGGGGCCCTATGAGTTGTCAGTCTGCCCCTGGTTTGGGCAAGGACACAGGGGCCCCATGATCTCCTATTGCCCAGGTTCCCCATGATCTCCTATTGCCCAGGGGCCCCATGATCTCCTATTGCCCAGGGGCCCCATTATCCCCTATTGCCCAGGGGCCCCATGATCCCCTATTGCCCGGGGGCCCCATAAGTTGTCAGTCCGCCCCTGGTTTGGGCAAGGACACAGGGGCCCCATGATCTCCTATTGCCTGGGGGCCCCATGAGTTGTCAGTCCGCCCCTGGTTTGGGCAAAGACACAGGGGCCCTATGATCCCCTATTGCCAAGGGGGCCCCATGAGTTGTCAGTCCACCCCTAGTTTGGGCAAGGACACAGGGGCCCCATGATCCCCTATTGTCCGGGGGCCCCATGATCCCCTATTGCCCAGGGGCCCCATGATCCCCTATTGCCCAGGGGTCCCATGATCCCCTATTGCCCAGGGGCCCCATGATCTCCTATTGCCCGGGGGCCCCATGATCCCCTATTGCCCGGGGGCCCCATGAGTTATCAGTCTGCCCCTGGTTTGGGTAAGGACACAGGGGCCCCATGATCCCCTATTGCCCGGGGGCCCCATGAGTTATCAGTCTGCCCCTGGTTTGGGCAAGGACACAGGGGCCCCATGATCCCCTATTTCCCAGAGGCCCCATGAGTTATCAGTCCGCCCCTGGTTTGGGCAAGGACACAGGGGCCCTATGATCCCCTATTGCCCAGGGGCCCCATGATCCCCTATTTCCCAGGGGCCCCATGAGTTGTCAGTCTGCCCCTGGTTTGGGCAAGGACACAGGGGCCCCATGATCCCCTATTGCCCGGGGGCCCCATGAGTTGTCAGTCCGCTGCTGGTTTGGGCAAGGACACAGGGGCTTCATGATCCCCTATTGCCCAGGGGCCCCATGATCTTCTATTGCCCAGGGGCCCCATGATCCCCTATTGCCCAGGGGCCCTATGATCCCCTATTGCCCGGGGGCCCCATGAGTTGTCAGTCTGCCCCTGGTTTGGGCAAGGACACAGGGGCCCTATGATCCCCTATTGCCTGGGGGCCCCATGATCCCCTATTGCCCAGGAGCCCCATGAGTTGTCAGTCCGCCCCTGGTTTGGGCAAGGACACAGGGGCCCTATGATCCCCTATTGCCCAGGGGCCCTATGATCCCTTATTGCCCGGGGGCCCCATGAGTTGTCAGTCTGCCCCTTGTTTTGGTAAGGACACAGGGGCCCCATGATCTCCTATTGCCCCGGGGCCCTATGAGTTGTCAGTCTGCCCCTGGTTTGGGCAAGGACACAGGGGCCCCATGATCTCCTATTGCCCAGGTTCCCCATGATCTCCTATTGCCCAGGGGCCCCATGATCTCCTATTGCCCAGGGGCCCCATTATCCCCTATTGCCCAGGGGCCCCATGATCCCCTATTGCCCGGGGGCCCCATAAGTTGTCAGTCCGCCCCTGGTTTGGGCAAGGACACAGGGGCCCCATGATCTCCTATTGCCTGGGGGCCCCATGAGTTGTCAGTCCGCCCCTGGTTTGGGCAAAGACACAGGGGCCCTATGATCCCCTATTGCCAAGGGGGCCCCATGAGTTGTCAGTCCACCCCTAGTTTGGGCAAGGACACAGGGGCCCCATGATCCCCTATTGTCCGGGGGCCCCATGATCCCCTATTGCCCAGGGGCCCCATGATCCCCTATTGCCCAGGGGTCCCATGATCCCCTATTGCCCAGGGGCCCCATGATCTCCTATTGCCCGGGGGCCCCATGATCTCCTATTGCCCGGGGGCCCCATGATCCCCTATTGCCCGGGGGCCCCATGAGTTATCAGTCTGCCCCTGGTTTGGGTAAGGACACAGGGGCCCCATGATCCCCTATTGCCCGGGGGCCCCATGAGTTATCAGTCTGCCCCTGGTTTGGGTAAGGACACAAGGGCCCCATGATCCCCTATTGCCCGGGGGCCCCATGAGTTATCAGTCCGACCCTGGTTTGGGCAAGGACACAGAGGCCCCATGATCCCCTATTGCCCAGGGGCCCCATGATCTCCTATTGCCCGGGGGCCCCATGATCCCCTATTGCCCGGGGGCCCCATGAGTTATCAGTCTGCCCCTGGTTTGGGTAAGGACACAGGGGCCCCATGATCCCCTATTGCCCGGGGGCCCCATGAGTTATCAGTCTGCCCCTGGTTTGGGTAAGGACACAGGGGCCCCATGATCCCCTATTGCCCAGGGGCCCCCTGAGTTGTCAGTCGGCCCCTGATAGACACCATTAGAGCGATTCCTGAGGCCTGCACCGCAGATCCTGCCCAGCTTTGCACCCCATTTACAGTGCGGCACGTAATCCTCGGGGGAATGTCGGGATCAGAAGGACACACAGATGTCGGGCCGACAGAGGAGACCACGAGACGGGAGAAGCCAAGACAAAGAGACGGAATGGTTCTTCGGGGAAATCTCCCCCCCGTTGGAGCTCCTCTTCCTCCCCTGGGCTCATTTTTGCCCCCTTCTGTTTTCCAGGGAAGATCCGTCTGCAGAGATGGGGAGGAAGATAATAAAGACGTGGGGCTCCCCGGGGATTCTGGGATATTATGGCAGGCCATCCCGCAGCAGCACCTGATCACAGCCCTTTAAATGGAGCAGCTGAAGTGGAAAGCCTTCACACATCCTGAGCACTGGAGCAGGAAGGTAGGAGAGGAAAACGCCTCGGAAAGGAGGGATGGAGCCGTGTGAGGGGATGACAGCTCTATAGAAGGAGAGATCACTGGAAGGAGGAGGAGCTGAGAGAAAACAGAAAGCCAGGAGGGGGAAAGACAGCAAAAAAAAAAGGAATGATGCAGAATTGATGAAGAGAGGCACAAATAGCAACAGACTGACAAGGATACCGAGACACAGCAACACCAGAGAGACAGACCCCCAACCAGGCACCTGGGAGACCACCAGGAAGGTGCAGGACACCACAGGTTCAGAGCAACACCAGAGAGACAGACCCCCAACCAGGCACCTGGGAGACCACCAGGAAGGTGCAGGACACCACAGGTACAGAGCAAGACCAGAGAGACAGACCCCCAACCAGGCACCTGGGAGACCACCAGGAAGGTGCAGGACACCACAGGTACAGAGCAAGACCAGAGAGACAGACCCCCAACCAATACACCTGGGAGACCACCAGGAAGGTGCAGGACACCACAGGTGCAGAGCAATACCAGAGAGACAGACCCCCAACCAGGCACCTGGGAGACCACCAGGAAGGTGCAGGACACCACAGGTACAGAGCAAGACCAGAGAGACAGACCCCCAACCAGGCACCTGGGAGACCACCAGGAAGGTGCAGGACACCACAGGTACAGAGCAAGACCAGAGAGACAGACCCCCAACCAAGACACCTGCGAGACCACCAGGAAGGTACGAGACAGCACAGGTACAGAGCAAGACCAGGGAGACAGACCCCCAACCAAGACACCTGCGAGACCACCAGGAAGGTACGAGACAGCACAGGTACAGAGCAAGACCAGGGAGACAGACCCCCAACCAAGACACCTGGGAGACCACCAGGGCACACAGCAAGGTGCGAGACACCACAGGTACAGAGCAATGCGGGGCTTGCTGGTCCTGGGAACTGTCCAGTGCTGAAGTCTGGAGGAGCATCAGGGCTGCTGTCCAGTGCTGAAATCTGGAGACATGTCCAAACTGCCGGCCAGTGCTGACATCTGGGGGAACATCCAGGCTGCTGGCCAGTGCTGACATCTGGGGATTATCAAGACTGAAGTCCAATGCTAACATTTGGGGGATCATCAAGGCTGGCCTCCAGTGTTGACATCTGGGGGACCATCAAGCTGCTGTCCAGTGCTGAAACCTGGGGGACCAGCAAGCTGCTGTCCAGTGCTGAAACCTGGGGGACCATCAAGCTGCTGTCTAGTGCTGAAGTCTAAGAGTCAATCAAGACAGGTGCCCAAAGCTGAAATCTGGGGTATCATCCAACAAGCTCCTGTCCAGTGCTGAAATCGTGGGGATCATTGCAGCTGCTGTCCCTTCCCAAGATCTGGGGGACCATTCAGACTTCCAGTCCCATGTTGGAATCTGGTGTACCATCCAAACTACTCTCTCTTACCAGAATCTGGGGGGCAATCCAAACTCCAGTCCAGTGTTTAAGTCTAGAGGGTCTTCCAGGCTGCTGTCCCATGTTGGAATCTGGTGGACCATCCAAACTACCCTCTCTTGCCAGAATCTGGGGGGCCATCCAGACTCCTGTCCAGTGTTGAAATCTAGAGGGTCTTCCAGGCTGCTGTCCCTTGTTGGAATCTGGGGGACCATCCAAAGTACTCTCCCCTGCCAGAATCTGGGGGGTCATCAAAGGTCCTGCTGGTATCTGGAGAAGCATCTAAACTACTGTCCAGTGCAGCCTTCCAGAGACCTGATGGTGCCCAGCAGAGGTTCTCCTTATTTTGAGGGCTGGGACTCTACCCCTTTCCCTCCACTGGTTCCATCTCTCTGACCCAGCAGAACATTTGGTGTCCCATTCCGGGGAGCGTGGAGGAGGAGAACTGCAGTTGATGTCCCTCTTTCAGCATCGTTCTTCATTCTTCTTTTCACTTCCATAACCCTCTCCTCCTCCCTGACCCTGCACTGACCTTTCACCTCTGGAGGGGAAGAGGAACAATGCCAAGGTCCTTTCTGGTGAAAAAGGTAAAGGACGGCTTCTGCTCGACTGACAGCGAGAGTGCTTATGTCAGGCATCGGTCAGACTTCACTGCACACATCTCCGACAAAGGTGAGCTCCATCCCTGGTCTCTAGACCTCATAGACCTTCAGGGGCCAGTACTGGGCATTGGTAGATGGGTGACCCTCAGGGGCCAGTACTGGGCATAGTGACCCTCATGGGGCAAACAGCTTTACATGTATGTGACCTAGAAGGACCAAGTAGAGGGCTTCACCTGGAGGAACCCAACACACCATGCCACATACACAGCAAAGGGGTAACTAAGTTCACACACATGAATGAGCATGAGATCACACAGTTGGGGGGACCGCGGCGGGGGGGGGGGCAGATATCCGACACAGCCTTTACCCCATGTGGTGATAATTGGGGGTCATCCCCGTGGAGCAGCAATGACCCCAAGCACCAGTTGTGCCCTCATTAGTGGATCTCCCCCAGGTCTGCCAGCACTGATTGGTGTTCTGAGGGACAGTCCATAATGACCAATGTTGGCCAATGGCCCTTACTGGACCCAACAGTGCTGATCACTCCCGGCCTAAAGTCCCCGCACTGCACATGTGAGAAGACAACTCTGCAGTCCCCAGCAAACAGCTGACTGCAGCATGTCCCGGGATCCACACACCATGTGCGCAAAGATATTACTCTGCAAACACACGCAGTGCTCTGCAATCCCTGACACATCCAGAAATCTACAGTCACTCCTACACCCGCACAGTCCTCCGCAGTGTTCTACATACCCCACCGCCTGCATACTCCACCGCACATGCAAAGCTCCGCCATGGGGCTCCTCTACAGAGAATACTCCGCCATGGGGCCCCTCTACAGAGAATGCTCCGCCATGGGGCTCCTCTACAGAGAATGCTCTGCCATGGGGCTCCTCTACAGAGAATGCTCTGCCATGGGGCTCCTCTACAGGGAATGCTCCACCATGGGGCCCCTCTGCAGAGAATGCTCCGCCATGGGGCTCCTCTACAGAGAATGCTCCGCCATGGGGCCCCTCTACAGAGAATGCTCCGCCATGGGGCTCCTCTACAGAGAGTGCTCCGCCATGGGGCTCCTATACAGAGAATGCTCCGCCATGGGGCTCCTATACAGAGAATGCTCTGCCATGGGGCTCCTATACAGAGAATACTCCGCCATGGGGCCCCTCTACAGAGAATGCCCTGCCATGGGGCTCCTCTACAGAGAATGCCCCGCCATGGGGCTCCTCTGCAGAGAATGCTCCGCCATGGGGCTCCTCTGCAGGGAATGCTCCGCCATGGGGCCCCTCTGCAGAGAATGCTCCGCCATGCGGCTCCTCTACAGAGAATGCTCCGCCATGGGACTCCTCTACAGAGAATTCTCCGCCATGGGGCCCCTCTACAGAGAATGCTCCGCCATGGGGCTCCTCTACAGAGAATGCTCCGCCATGGGGCACCTATACAGAGAATGCTCTGCCATGGGGCTCCTCTACAGAGAATGCTCCGCCATGGGGCTCCTCTACAGAGAATGCTCCGCCATGGGGCACCTATACAGAGAATGCTCCGCCATGGGGGTCCTCTGCAGAGAATGCTCTGCCATGGGGCTCCACTACAGAGAATGCTCCGCCATGGGGGTCCTCTGCAGAGAATGCTCTGCCATGGGGCTCCACTACAGAGAATGCTCTGCCATGGGGCTCCTCTACAGAGAATGCTCCGCCATCGGGCTCTCTACAGAGAATGCTCCGCCATGGGGCCCCTCTACAGAGAATGCTCCGCCATGGGGCCACTCTACAGAGAATGCTCCGCCATTGGGCATCTATACAGAGAATGCTCCGCCATGGGGCTCCTCTACAGAGAATGCTCCGCCATGGGGCTCCTCTACAGAGAATGCTCCGCCATGGGGCTCCTCTACAGAGAATGCTCCGCCATGGGGGTCCTCTGCAGAGAATGCTCTGCCATGGGGCTCCTCTACAGAGAATGCTCCGCCATCGGGCTCTCTACAGAGAATGCTCCGCCATGGGGCCCCTCTACAGAGAATGCTCCGCCATGGGGCCACTCTACAGAGAATGCTCCGCCATTGGGCATCTATACAGAGAATGCTCCGCCATGGGGCTCCTCTACAGAGAATGCTCCGCCTTGGGGCTCCTCTACAGAGAATGCTCCGCCATGGGGCTCCTCTACAGAGAATGCTCCGCCATGGGGCTCCTCTACAGAGAATGCTCTGCCATGGGGCTCCTCTACAGAGAATGCTCTGCCATGGGGCTCCTATACAGAGAATGCTTCGCCATGGGTCTCCTATACAGAGAATGCTCCGCCATGGGGCTCCTCTACAGAGAATGCTATGCCATGGGGCACCTATACAGAGAATGCTCCGCCATGGGGCTCCTCTACAGAGAATGCTCCGCCATGGGGCTCCTCTACAGAGAATGCTCTGCCATGGGGCTCCTATACAGAGAATGCTCTGCCATGGGTTACATATCCCTGCAATGCTCCACCATGGTTCATATACTGCAGCCGGTGACATACACACGCAATGCTCTGCAGCCGGTGACATACACACGCAATGCTCTGCAGCCGGTGACATACACACTCAGTGCTCTGCAGCCGGTGACATACACACTCAGTACTCTGCAGCCGGTGACATACACACGCAATGCTCTGCAGCCGGTGACATACACACTCAGTGCTCTGCAGCCGGTGACATACACACGCAATGCTCTGCAGCCGGTGACATACACACGCAATGCTCTGCAGCCGGTGACATACACACGCAATGCTCTGCAGCCGGTGACATACACACGCAATGCTCTGCAGCCGGTGACATACACACGCAATGCTCTGCAGCCGGTGACATACACACGCAATGCTCTGCAGCCGGTGACATACACACGCAATGCTCTGCAGCCGGTGACATACACACGCAATGCTCTGCAGCAGATCTGAGGCCTGTGTATTGAATGCAGAACTATATTTAGAGCTGAGTGAGGAGGAGGAGGTGGGGGGAGAATGTGCATCCATTGAAGGGCACAGGGAGTGTGTATGGGGGGGGGGATCCTGCCCCCCAGTAATAATGGGGACAATGACATCCCGGTCCCCGGCCAGGTGTTGTGTGTGGACATGGGGGGTCCCACCATTCTTCCTCTGACCTTGAGATATTCCGGAGGGGGGGATGGGAGGGAGGCGGAGGAGGGGGCTCACAACTGCTGGAATTTCATTGTTTTGGAGAGCCAGGCGAGATGCTATTTTGGGAAATTCGCTGATTGCGCAGCTTTGGGCATTGCAGAACAAACGTCACATGACCATCCAGATCCCGGAGCCGAGACCCCCTCCACCCCCCACTGGGGGGTAATACAAAGGGGACAGGGATTGCCTTTTGTGTCTTTTATGGAGAAGGAACAAAGATGGATGCCAAGGCAAGCAACAGGGCTCTGCTCTTCCTGCCACCCCCCCCCCCCAAGCCAAGGTCACCCCTTCCCCGGCTCTGCCTGTGTGTGTCCTGATTGCCCTCTGCTCTGCAGTAGGTGGACACAACACACCCCATGCAGACCATACATGGCGCACCCCTCCATCACATCTGGGGGGTGCATGCCGAAGTGGGTCATGGATGAAGGAGGGGACACCACTAGGGTACACGGCAGAGACGATCTGCTGAGGTGAGGGAAATCGAGAAGCAGCAGAGAGATTGAGGAAGGATGGGGGGGGGGAGCCAACATCTGCTGAGAGAGGACACCAGGGGGCAGTAGTGAGTGCGTTACATAAAGGTGCATCACACTGAGCCAGGCCAGGAATGTATGGATGACAGAAGAAATGTTCAGCTTCCTATCAAATTCAATCACATCGACCCCCATGTGTGTCCTCCTATAGGATGCCGTGTCACCGATAATACCGCCACGCATTGGGCCATGTGGGCGGCTCTACAATGCAGCCTAACCATTTCCAGATGTTCCACAGTTTTGTGGCCACTTGTCCACTTCTCAGGGTGTCGTGTGTCTACACAGCAGGATCTGTAGGATTCATCATCGGCAGGAAGGACATAGATACGGTCATTGAGCACACAGGGACCTCACAAGACTGTGACAACCACAGGACAGATCCCAGAAATGTCCCCAGAGAGGAGCACAACGCCTGATCTGGCTCTAGGTGATACTGCGCCTCTTGGATCTGTAGGATATGGGAGGAACAACTCAAAGGGAAAACGGCTTCAAAGATGACCGCCAACCAGGAATATTTACTGAGATGACAACCAACCATCCGAGATGACAACCAACCATCCGAGATGACAACCAACCATCCGAGATGCCACCAACCATCCGAGATGACAACCAACCATCCGAGATGCCACCAACCATCCGAGATGACAACCAACCATCCGAGATAGCAACCAACCATCCGAGATGACATCCAACCATCTGAGATAGCAACCAACCATCTGAGATAACATCCAACCATCCGAGATGACAACCAACCATCCGAGATGACAACCAACCATCCGAGATGACAACCAACCATCCGAGATAGCAACCAACAACTCAAAGGGAAAACGGCTTCAAAGATGACCGCCAACCAGGAATATTTACTGAGATGACAACCAACCATCCGAGATGACAACCAACCATCCGAGATGACAACCAACCATCCGAGATGCCACCAACCATCCGAGATGACAACCAACCATCCGAGATGCCACCAACCATCCGAGATGACAACCAACCATCCGAGATAGCAACCAACCATCCGAGATGACATCCAACCATCTGAGATAGCAACCAACCATCTGAGATAACATCCAACCATCCGAGATGACAACCAACCATCCGAGATGACAACCAACCATCCGAGATGACAACCAACCATCCGAGATGACAACCAACCATCCGAGATAACATCCAACCATCCGAGATGACAACCAACCATCCGAGATAACATCCAACCATCCGAGATAGCAACCAACCACCTGAAATGACTATCACCCATCTGAGATGACAACCAACCATCCGAGATGACAACCAACCATCCGAGATGACAACCAACCATCCGAGATGACAACCAACCATCCGAGATAGCAACCAACCACCTGAAATGACAATCACCCATCTGAGATGACAACCAACCATCCAAGATAGCAACCAACCATCCGAGATAGCAACCAACCACCTGAAATGACTATCACCCATCGGAGATGACAACCAACCATCCGAGATGACAACCAACCATCCGAGATGACAACCAACCATCCAAGATAACAACCAACCATCTGAAATGACTATCACCCATCTGAGATGACCACCAACCATCTGAGATGATCACAAACCATCTGAGATAACAACCAACCATCTGAGATAACAACCAACCATCCGAGATAACAACCACCCATCTGAGATAACAACCAACCATCTGAGATGACCATCAACCATCTGTCACGTGCCTTAGATAGTGAGCCTCACGTGAAGAGGCAGGCCTCCCGTACAGCTCCAGCTCGAGGGCCACTGGTGGAGGGACAGTAGCCACAGGAGCACGGTGTGGTATGAGTGCCTGTGATCAGTCCAGTAGTATGTGCGTGAGTTAAAGTCCACAGACAGGTGAAGAAGCAGGACAGGTTGAAGGTGGACAGCTAGTTACAGATCTTGCTGGATGGCAGGTTATAGGTTACAGCAGGAAGCAGAATCCAGATGCGGACTTGCCAGACTGATGGACTGTAGCCAGCATGATGACAGATGCGAAGTCAGACGAGCCGGGTCGGTAACAGTCGGGCAGATCAGGCATAGACAGCAGAAGGCAGAGAAGTCAGGCCAAGTCAGCAGCAGAGGTACAATCGGACAAGATCAGGAGACAGAAGAGTAGTCAAGACAATCGGGGGTCGGGGCAGGTAGCAGACAAGCGAAGATCAGGAACAAGCTGGATAATATCAGAGGTCGGGCACAAGGATCAGGAACACTCAGAAGCTGCAGACCAAACGGCAATGAGACAAGACTGCAGCCAGTTCAAATAGCCCTTTTGGCACCAGCATTAGTGACAGGCGCGAGCCTGGATGCATGTGTGTGCATACGCGCGCGCATTTGTGCACGCTTTTGCCCAAAACCATGCACATCTATGTGGCCCGTTATTGTTCTGCACATGCGCATATTTATGTGCCACGAACCCTCACTTGCACTATGGATAAGCCTTTCCTGACACCATCTGAGATGACTGCCAACCAGGACTATTTACTGAGATGACCACCAACCATCTGAGATGACCGCCAACCAGGAATATTTACTGAGATGACCACCAACCATCTGAGATGACCGCCAACCAGGAATATTTACTGAGATGACCACCAACCATCTGAGATGACCGCCAACCAGGAACATTTGCTGAGATGACCACCAACCATCTGAGATGACCGCCAACCAGGAATATTTACTGAGATGACCACCAACCATCTGAGATGACCGCCAACCAGGAATATTTACTAAGATGACCGCCAACCAGGAATATTTAATGAGATGACCACCAACCATCTGAGATGAGTGCCAACCAGGAACATTTGCTGAGATGACCACCAACCATCTGAGATGACCGCCAACCAGGAATATTTACTAAGATGACCACCAACCATCTGAGATGACCGCCAACCAGGAATATTTACTGAGATGACCACCAACCATCTGAGATGACCGCCAACCAGGAACATTTGCTGAGATGACCACCAACCATCTGAGATGACCGCCAACCAGGAATATTTACTGAGATGACCACCAACCATCTGAGATGACTGCCAACCAGGAATATTTACTGAGATGACCACCAACCACCTGAGATGACCGCCAACCAGGAATATTTACTGAGACCACCAACCATCTGAGATGACCGCCAACCAGGAATATTTACTGAGATGATCACTAACCATCGGAAGTGACCACCAACCAGGAATATTTACTGAGATCACCAAAACAACTCTATAAAAGTGGGACTATGTCCCTCCTCTGTTCTAATTTTCAATGGGAAAAGTATAACAAACTCCATAAAATATACCCCACCAGGGTGAATTCTAGAGGGTCATGGGTCCACTAATATAGTTCATAGTAACCATTCTCAACCAGGGTTCCATGGGATTTTAGGGTTCCTCCATAGCAAGGGTGGGCAACTGCAGCCCTCCAGCGTTTGCAGAACTACAATTCCCATCATATTTTTGCCTCTGGGAGTCAGGCTTGTAATTGTCAGTTCATGGGACATGTAGTTCCACAATAGCAGGAAGGCCACCGTTGCCCATCCCTGCTCCAGAGGTTTCTTGGGGTTCCTTGACCTGTGGCTGCCTGGCCTTTCTTTTGTTGGTGACTACACCAACAAAACCACATGGCAGGGTCAGCGGCATGACACCAATGATCTTTTCAGCTATCTGTAAGGGGGGCATTCTTCTCAATGTCCACCACTGTAAGGGGGGCATTCTTCTCAATGTCCACCACTGTAAGGGGGGCATTCTTCTCAATGTCCACTACTGTAAGGGGGGCATTCTTCTCAATGTCCACTACTGTAAGGGGGGCATTCATCTCAATGTCCACCTCTATAAGGGGGGCATTGTTCTCAATGTCAACCACTGTAAGGGGGGCATTATTCTCAATGTCCACCACTGTAAGGGGGGCATTCTTCTCAATGTCAACCACTGTAAGGGGGGTGTTCTTCTCAATGTACATCTCTATAAGGGGGCATTCTTCTCAATGTCATCCACTGTAAGGGGGGCATTCTTCTCAATGTTATCCACTGTAAGGGGGCATTCTTCTCAATGTCAACCACTGTAAGGGGGGAATTCTTCTCAATGTCATCCATTGTAAGGGGGGCATTTATCTCAATGTTATCCACTGTAAGGGGGGCATTTATCTCAATGTTATCCACTGTAAGGGGGGCATTTATCTCAATGTTATCCACTGTAAGGGGGGCATTCTTCTCAATGTCATCCACTGTAAGGGGGGCATTCTTCTCAATGTCATCCACTGTAAGGGGGGCATTCATCTCAATGTCATCTACTGTAAGGGGGGCATTCTTCTCATTGTCAACCACTGTAAGGGTGGCATTCTTCTCATTGTCAACCACTGTAAGGGGGGCATTCTTCTCATTGTCAACCACTGTAAGGGGGGCATTCTTCTCAATGTCATCCACTGTAAGGGGGGCATTCGTCTCAATGTCATCCACTGTAAGGGGGGAATTCTTCTCAATGTCCACCACTATAATGGGGGCATTCTTCTCAATGTCATCCACTGTAAGGGGGGCGTTCTTCTCATTGTCAACCACTGTAAGGGGGGAATTCTTCTCAATGTCAACCACTGTAAGGGGGGCATTCTTCTCAATGTCCACCACTATAATGGGGGCATTCTTCTCAATGTCATCCACTGTAAGGGGGGCGTTCTTCTCAATGTCCACCACTGTAAGGAGAATTTTTTCCACTGACTCCCAATTAATTAGTTTTATTATGCCAATCTATTTATTACAGTTTCCACATATACAGGGAAAGAAACAACATTGCCTGACCCTAAAGAGTCCCTTAAGAACAAAACAACACACAAGAAAATATAACAATTGACAATAGTCAATCCAATGGGGGGGACAAAAGACAGCTAGTAGTCCATTACCTCCTGGTATGGTAGAGAAATAAACAGACCACGCCTCTCCCCCCCTTCCCCCACCACTCGCAAGGTGATTTCTCAGAGCAGAGCGTTCCATGTGGTGGGGAGGGCCAAAGTTGTTTCCTTGGTTATACCAACTAGCATCAATAAACTCGTGGTGTTCTTGAGAGACCAACAGTAATGTGAGGCATGAAAACACCATAACATAATGTCCATTGCTTCATACTGTAATAAAGAGAAATAAAAGGAAAAAGAAAAGGCAAGAGAAAAGTGAGGTCACCAGGAGTAAGGAGGGAGGTGTCTCCCAGGCCCTTTAAATCTGGTGAGAGATATCTAATTTGTGATAGACGTAATCCATTTGTACCACAGCAGTCCGTTTCCATCACCTCGTTATAGCGATTTTAGCAGCCAATAATGTATACGGGATTAGTCTTGAGTGTAATTTCTGAAACAAGGCCATGTCCGGAGATGGGGGAATATTTGTGCCCGTAACTGACCAGATAAACGTAAAGACTTTTCTCCAGAATCTGCCTACTTTGGGGCATTTCCACCAGACATGGTGCATGGAACCCTGCTGATCGCAATGTCTAAATCGGGCTGAAGATGTCGATAAATGCATTCAAGCAATCCTGACCAGTACTAGATACCATCGTAGGAGAGTTTTAGAATTAGATTCTATAAGGGTTGTATTAGTAGAGACTTTAGATTGTTGGCAATATCCTGCCATTCTGATAAGTTCCTTTTCCCAAAGTTTCATGTAGGAATGTTGACAATTCTGGACGGCTAGTAGGTTACATACTATAGAAACTTGCCCCTTCACCAAGAATCCAGATTGGCAGATTACTTTAAACAATGTCAAAGTCAGGGGGACCATCAAGAGGCTGAAGTTTGGTTCTGACATAGGACAGAAGTTGTGTACATCAAAACGTTTCTTCAGGGGCATTTGCAGGGCCTCTCGATAATGAGCCAGGGTGTATATTATTACCATTGAGGAAGTCACCTATGCATAAGAAGCCTTCAGTTATCCACCATTGGAAACAAGAGGGTCCCAAACCTGGCACAAACTCCGGGTTTCCAAAGACAGGATCTAGGGGGATATGTGGGGAAGCAAGGAGCCTTCTGGCTTTCTGCCTATCCCATATAGAAAGGGAGAAGGATTAAGTAGGACAAAGGATAGGGGGGTGCAACCTGCTAGGAATCCACACTAATGTGCCAATAGAGCAAGGGGAGCAAGAAAGTGCTTTGATAGTTACCCAATGTGGCGTTGGGCCAAATAATTAGTTTTAGCAGGGCTTGCCCAAGACCTGAAAAAAAATTCAAGGGTTCCTCAAGGGTAAAAAGGTTGGATAAAGTAACACAGGCCCACTTTTATAGTTTATAGCAGCAATTCTCCAATAGTGTTCCATGGAACCTTAGGGATCCCCCAGAGGTTTCTTGGGGGCCTTTGAGCTGTGGCTGCCTGGCCTTTCATTTATTGGTGCCTGCATAGTCCTGAGACGTACAACACTTGGAACCTGACCACTAATGTAAAAGCAGCAATGGCCACCACTGCAGGGGGGAATTCTTCTCAATGGCCACCACTGTAAGAGGGACGTTCATCAATGGCCACCGCTGTAAGCAGGGCAATCTTCTCATTGCCACCAATGTAAGGGGCATTCTTCTCAATGGCCAGCGCTGTAAGGGGGGAGGTACTCTTTTTTAATGGCCACCACTGTAAGAGGGGCATTCTTCTCAATGACCCCCACTGAAAGAGGGGCATTCTTCTCAATGGCCATCAATGTAAGGGTCATTTTTTTCTCAATGACCACCACTGTAAGGGGCTTTCCTTCCAATTGGTTTTATAGGGGTTCCCTAAGACCTGAAAATTATTTCAAGGGTTCCTCAAGGGTAAAAAAGTTGGGAAAGGCTGGTTTATGGTGTTGACCTTTCAGTATATATTTCTGCTTTGTGGTAATCTTTGAAGCGGTATACATTTTTCCTTTGCGTTGTTTCTAAATGTTGTTTTTTGGGCACCCTGGAGGAGAGTGTTGGGTTTGTAGGTTCAATGTTCGTCAGGTCCTGTGAGGACACAGGAGGACATAGTTCTGTACACTATACTTTATTATTAGCACTGAGGTCAATTGAGTCCATTATTTATTGTGTCAAGTTCAATTCTTCAGTTCTCATTCTTACTTTTCCTTCCTTAGATAGTATTGAAATTCCCTTTAAGAACTCTATAGAATATGGGTCAGAAGAAGATCCTTCCAGAAAGAATAGTTTTAAAGCTTTTTCTATGGTTCCGGCCTGCAGAACGATTAAAGAGATATATTTCATATGTCCACCTGAAGTTAGAAGGATCAGCATGATGAAACCTTCCTTTTGAGGTCCGGGAAACTAGGATATGCACCAACAGACTTCACCACCCTCAGGTCCCCAGAGACATAAATCTTCTGACTTCACCACCTGCAGGTCTTCTGAGACATAAACCATCAGACTTTACCACCATCAGGTCTCCCGAGACATGAATCATCAGACTTCCCCACCCTCTGGCTCCTGAGACATGGACCATCAGATTTCACCCCCCCCAGGTCTCCAGAGACATAAACCATCTGACTTCACCACCCACAGGTCTACTGAGAAGCAAACCATTAGACTTCACCACCCTCAGGTCTCTTGAGACATGAAACATCAGACTTCGCCACCCTCAGGTCTCCACAGACATGAACCATCAGACTTCACCACCCTCAGGTCTCCAGAAACAGGAATCATCAGACTTCACCCCTCTCAGGTCTCCTGAGACACGAAACATCAGACTTTACCACCCTCAAGTCTCCAGAAACAGGAATCATCAGACTTCACCAACCACAGGTCTCCTGAGACACAAACCATTAGATTTCACCACCCTCAGGTCTCCTGAGACACAAACCATTAGACTTCACTGCCCTCAGGTCTCCTGAGACACAAGCCATTAGACTTCACCACCCTCAGGTCTACTGAGATACAAACCATTAGACTTCACAGCCCTCAGGTCTCCTGAGACACAAACCATTAGACTTCACAGCCCTCAGGTCTACTGAGACACAAACTATTAGACTTCACCACCATAAGGTCTCCAGAGACATGAAACATCAGACTTCACCACCCTCAGGTCTCCAGAAACAGGAATCATCAGACTTCACCATCCTCAGGCCTCCTGAGGCACAAACCATTAGCCTTCACAACCCTCAGGTCTCCACAGACATGAACCATCAGACTTCACCACCCTCAGGTCTTCTGAAATACAAACTATCAGACTTCACCACCCTCAGGTCTTCAGAGACATGAACCATCAGACTTTATGACCCTCAGGTCTCCAGAGACATAAACCATCAGACTTCACTATCCTCAGATGGTTCCCAGTTTTAGGGACCCCAAAGGGAAGGTGGTCCTTTCTTCGGTGACATGACCTCGATCTCTTCCATCAAGCTGGTTCTTCTATCTTTAGGTGGACATAGGAAGTATATCTCTTTAACCATTCTGCAGACTGAAACCACAGACTAAGCTTTAAAACTATTCCAGTCTCTCTGGAAGGATCTGGAAGGTCTCATGAAACATAAATCATCAGATTTCACCACCCTCAGGGCTTTTGAGACATAAACCATCAGATTTCACCACCCTCAGGGCTTCTGAGACATAAACCTTTAGATTTCACCACCCTCCAGTCTTCTGAGACATAAACCATCAGATTTCACCACCCTCAGGTCTTCTGAGACATAAACCATCAGATTTCACCACCCTCAGGTCTTCTGAGACATAAACCATCAGATTTCACCACCCTCAGGTCTTCTGAGACATAAACCATCAAATTTCACCACCCTCAGGTCTCCTGAGACATAAACCATCGGATTTCACCACCCTCAGGTCTCCTGAGACATAAACCATCAGATTTCACCACCCTCAGGTCTCCTGAGACATAAACCATCAGATTTCACCACCCTCAGGTCTCCTGAGACATAAACCATCAGATTTCACCACCCTCAGGTCTTCTGTGCCCATTGTCCTTTTCTCCATAATAAATCAGGCTGGACTGGAAGTGACCAATCTACACTGGTGGCAGATCATTGCTCGAGGTCAGGGAAAACTTCTCCATACAACATATGACATTTTCTCTCTTTGGGTTTAGATTTACTTTTATTATTATTATTATACAGTATTTATAAAGCGCCAATAGTTGTCTCAGCGCTGTACATTACAAAGGGGGACAGAACATGTGACAGAACAATACCAATACAATGCGATACACGAGGGGATCGAAGGCCCTGATCCTAGGAGCTTACAATCTAGGAGGGAGGGGATAGTGGTACGGGAGGAAAAGATGTGGGTTTTCAGGGTGCGCCTAAAGGAGAGGAGAGTAGGTGATAGTCTGATGGATTGGGGTAGGGAGTTCCAGACGATGGATGATGCCCTGGAGAAGTCCTGGAGGCGGGCATGAGAGGAGGAGACCAGGGAACTAGAGAGTAGGAGGTCTTGTGAGGAGCGGAGTGTGCGTTTTGGGTGGTACTTGGATATCAGGTCGGTGATGTAGTTTGGGGCAGAGTTATGGACAGCTTTGTACGTCAGTGTTAGGATTTTCAATTTGACCCGTTAGGCAATCGGAATCCAGTGGAGGGATTGGCAGAGAGGGGTGGAGGACACTGAGTGGAGGCCAGTGGAGGGATTGGCAGAGGGGGGTGGAGGACACTGAGTGGAGGCCAGTGGAGGGATTGGCAGAGGGGGGTGGAGGACACTGAGTGGAGGCCAGTGGAGGGATTGGCAGAGAGGGATGGAGGACACTGAATGGAGGCCAGTGGAGGGATTGGCAGAGGGGGGTGGAAGCCAGTGGAGGGATTGGCAGAGGGGGGTGGAAGCCAGTGGAGGGATTGGCAGAGGGGGGTGGAAGACACTGAGTGGAGGCCAGTGGAGGGATTGGCAGAGGGGGGTGGAGGACACTGAGTGGAGGCCAGTGGAGGGATTGGCAGAGGAGGGTGGAGGACACTAAGTGGAGGCCAGTGGAGGGATTGGCAGAGGGGGGTGGAAGCCAGTGGAGGGATTGGCAGAGGGGGGTGGTGGAAATGAAGCGGTTGGTAAGGTGGATGAGTCTGGCTGCCGTATTCAGGATGGACTGAAGTGGGGATAGCCTGTGGCGAGGCAGGCCAGTGAGGAGGGAGTTGCAGTAGTCCAGTCGTGATATGATGAGGGAGTGGATGAGCTGCTTAGTGGTTTCTGGGGTTAGGAATGGGCGGATTATGGAGATGTTGCGGAGGTGGAGTCTGCATGAGTTCATTAGCGACTGGACTTGGGGCTGGAAGGATAGATTGGAGTCAAGAATGACACCAAGTACTCTGGCCTGCAGGGCGGGCCTGATGGTGGCATTGTTGGACGTGATGGAGAAGTCAGTGGGGGAAGGGGGGGTGCGTGTTGGGGGGAAGACTAGGAGCTCAGTTTTGGAGAGGTTCAGTTTGAGGAAGTGGAGCGACATCCAGTCTGATATGTCGCTCAGTAGGCTAGTGATTCGGGCGGAGACTGAGAGGGTGAGGTGAGGGGTGGAGACTAAAGGGGTGAGGCGAGGGGTAGAGAGATAGATTTGTGTGTCGTCGGCATAGAGGTGGTAGTTGAAGCCGTGAGAGTGTATGAGTTGGCCAAGGGAGGAGGTGTAGATGGAGAAGAGAAGGGGCCCGAGGACAGAGCCTTGAGGGACCCCAACAGAGAGGGGGAGTGAGGGGGAGGTGGTAGCATTATAGGTAACGCTGAAAGAGCGTTGTGACAGGTAGGATGAGAGCCAGGAGAGGGCAGAGTCTCTGAGGCCGAGGGAGTGTAGTTTTTTGAGGAGGAGGGGGTGGTCGACTGTGTGGAAGGCCGCGGAGAGGTCGAGGAGTAGGAGCACTGAATGGTGGCCATTAGCTTAGGCAGTTAGCAGGTCATTGGTGAGTTTGAGTAAGACAGTTTCGGTGGAGTGTTGGGGACAGAAGCCGGAATGGAGGGGATCGAGGAGGTTGTTGTCCGTGAGGTGAGAGCATAGGCGATTGTAGACTAAGCGCTCAAGGAGTTTGAATGTAAATGGCAGCAAGGAGATGGGTCTGAGGTTTTTCAGATCGGTGGGGTCCAGGGAGAGATTTTTAAGTATGGGGGTGATGTGCACGTGCTTCAGAGGGGAGGGGAAGGCGCCAGTAGAGAGGGAGAGATTAAAGATGTGGGTGAGGGAGCGTAGGATGGAGGAGGAGGGAGGTCGTAGGAGTTGTGAGGGGACAGGGTTGAGGGGGCAGGTGGTGAGGCGGGCTTCAGAGAAGACCTTAGTGACCTTCTCAGTGGTAGTAAGGTCAAAGGGGTGGAGTATTGAGGGGGCTTCAGTGTGAGGGATGTTAGGTGGGGTGGAGGTCTGGACAGTGGTGAGGATAAGGGAGAGGGGTGTTGAGGGGGTTACCGTGTGAGAGGTGATAGGTGGGGTGGAAATCTGAGCAGCAGCGATGTCCCTGTGAATTGTGTCAATCTTGTTTTTGAAGTGATTGGCAATCTCGTGGGCGGTAAGGTGCTGGGTGGAGGTGGGGCGGAGAGAGTAGAGAGTTGAAGGTGGAGAAGAGTTGGCGAGGATTGGAGGAGAGGGTATTGATGAGGGTCAGAAAGTAGACTTGTTTGGCAGCATGGAGGGAGGAGGTGTAGGTGTGGAAGGCAGATTTTATAACGGGTGAACGCTAATTGGTTTTGCGCCATAGTCGCTCCAGCGCTCTAGCGCACGACTGCGTTGTTTGAGAGTTTTGGTGTGATCAGTCTGCCAGGGCTGAAGCGGTCGGGGTCTGAAGCTTCATGTGGTTAAAGGCGCTAGCGAGTCTAGAGCGGTTGACAGCAAGTTGTTGTAGGCAGTCGTGGCCAGGACGGGGCAGGACAGGGGGAGGATGCTGTCGTAAAGTTGATCAGCTGCAGAGTGGAGGGGGGCAGGGTTCAAGTTGCGGAGGTTACGGCTGGTAGTAGTGTGACATTTGGAGGGGTAGGCGTTGGAGGACGAGGAGATAGAGAAGGTAATCAGGTTGTGGTCAGAGAGAGGGAAGGGGGTGTTAGTGAGGTTGTGGGGAGCGCAGAGATGAGAGAAAACAAGGTCCAGGATGTTCCCGTTGGAGTGGGTGGTGGATTGTATACACTGTGTGAGTGCAAAGGAGGAGGTTAAGTGGAGGAGTTGGGATGTGGCCGGGTTATTGATGTTGACAGGGATATTGAAGTCTCCAAGGATGATGGTGGGGAGCTCGGAAGAGAGAAAGAAGGGTAGCCAGGCGGAGAAATCATCAAGGAAGCGGGATACGGGTCCCGGAGGCCGATAGATTACAGCAATCCTCAGGGGGGTTGGGGAGAATAGTCAGATGCAGTGGGCCTCGAAGGAGGAGAAGGATAGAGAGGGGGGTTTGGAAGGACTTCTATGAGAGAACACCTCACCCATCCCATGACTTGTTTCTCTGTTGTGGTTGATGGTGGAGGAGGGGAGGGGGTGATACAATCTGTAAAGTGTTCCTTCCAAACAGAAGTCGTAAAATTCAAATGTTCAATTCCATCATGAAGAGAAAGCCTTAACCTTGGCTTCTCCTTCTCCTCATCAGAGGAAGAGATATGGAGCCCACCATCACCCAAGACAGACCAGGCCTCTATCCTCCGGGCATTCTGTATATAGTATTGTTATAAAGGAAGGAGCCCCTTGGTGTGACATGTGGACCCCATGGAGGCCTCTTCATTGGTGTCCTGAGAAGAATTTGGGGACCCAATAATGGAGAACTTCCTTTCTCTATTCCAGATAGAATTTCCAGTTACTGCGCCCTGTAGTTGTGCAAAGTCATATAAAAGATTTGGTGTTTTTAATAAAAGCACATCATACGTATCTGTTCTGTGATGGTTTTGTACAGAGCAGCCTCCATCCTCCTCTTCTCGGGGCCCCCACAGGCACTTCTGGCCCTTGCCCCTACCTTGTGCCCCCCATAGCAACCAGCTTGCAATGAGGGCACCCGAACAGGCTCGCTCCTGAGCCACAGCTCTGTGTGTCTATTCACACACGTAGTGCAGCTTGGCCCCACCCCCGCTCTCTCCTCATTGGCTCACTGGCTGGGAGGTAATGTTGCTGTCTAAGCTATTGTCCCCAGAAGTGTTCCCAGAGAGCTGAGGCTCTCGTACACATCGCTGGATGGTGATGTATTTAGGGGCTGGAGGGGGGCTGTATTTAGGGGCTCAGGTGAGTATTTAGGGGGCTGGAGGGGGGCTGCACACACAAGGATATTTATCTTCATGCAGAGAATGCAGAATTACAAACACTGAAGGTTTCTTCTTGTTCTGGAAACAATTTAAACTCAGATCAGCCTTTACCAAACTTTATACCCCCCCCCCAGGGACCTAGGGGTGGGGGAGGGGAGATCTATCTAATAATGGTGTCCAGTAGGGGTGGGGGAGGGGAGATCTATCTAACAATGATGTCCAGTAGGGGTGGGGGAGGGGAGATCTATCTAATAATGGTGTCCAGTAGGGGTGGGGGAGGGGAGATCTATCTAATAATGGTGTCCAGTAGGGGTGGGGGAGGGGAGATCTATCTAATAATGATGTCAAGTAGGGGTGGGGGAGGGGAGATCTATCTAACAATGATGTCCAGTAGGGGTGGCGGGAGGGGAGATCTATCTAATAATGGTGTCCAGTAGGGGTGGGGGAGGGGAGATCTATCTAATAATGATGTCCAGTAGGGGTGGGGGAGGGGAGATCTATCTAATAATGATGTCCAGTAGGGGTGGGGGAGGGGAGATCTATCTAACAATGATGTCCAGTAGGGGTGGGGGAGGGGAGATCTATCTAATAATAATGTCCAGTAGGGGTGGGGGAGGGGAGATCTATCTAATAGTGATGTCCAGTAGGGGTGGCGGGAGGGGAGATCTATCTAATAATGGTGTCCAGTAGGGGTGGGGGAGGGGAGATCTATCTAATAATGGTGTCCAGTAGGGGTGGGGGAGGGGAGATCTATCTAATAATGATGTCCAGTAGGGGTGGCGGGAGGGGAGATCTATCTAACAATAATGTCCAGTAGGGGTGGGGGAGGGGAGATCTATCTAACAATGATGTCCAGTAGGGTGGCGGGAGGGGAGATCTATCTAATAATGGTGTCCAGTAGGGGTGGAGGGAGGGGAGATCTATCTAATAATGATGTCCAGTAGGGGTGGGGGAGGGGAGATCTATCTAATAATAATGTCCAGTAGGGGTGGGGGAGGGGAGATCTATCTAATAGTGATGTCCAGTAGGGGTGGCGGGAGGGGAGATCTATCTAATAATGATGTCCAGTAGGAGTGGAGGGAGGGGAGATCTATCTAACAATGATGTCCAGTAGGGGTGGGGGAGGGGAGATCTATCTAACAATGATGTCCAGTAGGGGTGGAGGGAGGGGAGATCTATCTAATAATGGTGTCCAGTAGGGGTGGCGGGAGGGGAGATCTATCTAATAATTATGTCCAGTAGGGTGGCGGGAGGGTAGATCTATCTAATAATGGTGTCCAGTAGGGATGGAGGGAGGGGAGATCTATCTAACAATGATGTCCAGTAGGGGTGGGGGAGGGGAGATCTATCTAATAATAATGTCCAGTAGGGGTGGGGGAGGGGAGATCTATCTAATAATGGTGTCCAGTAGGGGTGGCGGGAGGGGAGATCTATCTAATAATGGTGTCCAGTAGGGGTGGCGGGACGGGAGATCTATCTAATAATGATGTCCAGTAGGGTGGCGGGAGGGGAGATCTATCTAATAATGGTGTCCAGTAGGGATGGAGGGAGGGGAGATCTATCTAATAATGGTGTCCAGTAGCACTTGTTTTGCTTGAATGACCCTCGCTCAATTTTCTATTCCAGGTTACATCACTGAATATATTACCCCCTCCGTATACGACGGGGACAGCGATGGAGCCATTAAGGTCCCCTCTCCAGACACCCTTTATACAGCAGTGCAGAGTGAATATGGAGCTCCTGACTCAGAACCACCGGACAGCCCGCGCTCAGAGATCACAGGGGGCTACATCAATGGAGATGCAGCAGTCAGTGAGGGTTACTCAGTGGATGCCTTCTTCATCACAGATGGCCGGTCACGTCGCAAGGTTTTGGCCGGGGGTCGTTCCATACAGAGGCACAGCTGTAACGAGTGTGGGAAGAGTTACGCCACGTCTTCCAATTTAAGCAGGCACAAGCAGACTCATCGCAGTCTGGATAGTAAGCTCGCCAAGAAGTGCCCCACCTGTGGCAAAGTATACGTGTCCATGCCGGCCATGGCCATGCATCTACTCACCCATGACCTCAAGCACAAGTGTGACACGTGTGGCAAAGCCTTCAGCCGACCATGGCTTCTCCAGGGCCATATGAGATCCCACACCGGGGAGAAGCCCTTTGGTTGCGCCCATTGTGGAAAAGCCTTCGCTGACCGCTCCAACCTCCGTGCACACATGCAGACGCACTCCGCCTTCAAACACTACAAGTGCAAACGATGCAGCAAGACCTTCGCACTCAAGTCATATCTCAACAAACATTACGAGTCAGCCTGCTTCAAGGGGGTAGTGCCTCCACTCAGCCCAATGGAAGATTGAGGGTGGTTTCTGTCATCACCATTCCACACTCAACATTGTTACTGCATCCTCTGGTCGCTTCTTTCTCGTTACATCCTTCCCTTTCAGTGGCCACGTGCAAGATCTGATGCTGCCCACTTCTGTCACTTCTTTGTGTGGATTGGATGATGATCGTTCCTCCTATTCCACTCTGGTCACCAAACGAGTTGGTTTTATTCAAATGTTCTTCCAAGGCTGGTGGAAACTTCCCACGTGTGAAGTGTGGAGAAATCCTGAGCAATTGTTTTACAAAGTCATGCACAGAACCCTTATGATTAATATTTAATATTATATATCATTTATCCAATCATTTTTAAGTATAAACTCTCAGTCATGGAAGCTAGGAAGGGGACGGGGTAGGGTGTGATGTGCTACTCCTGTTTTTAGGATGTGAGGACAGGCAGCTCAGAGGCCTTCATTGGGTGGTCTGGAAGATCCCCCTTTTTGTAGGGTTGAATAGAGGTGCGTTCTCAGCGTTTACTTCCACAGATATGTTTTCTTTTCCTATGTGTGATATCCATCCACATAGTGCCGTAGAATTAAGACGAAGCCATTCATCTCAACTAACATACATATGCTACCTGCAGCAATAAGACGAATGGGTGGTACGAGATATGGAGTAATAAAACGGAAGGTTGGAGGATTCTAAGGAGCAATAAGGATCTCACTCCGGGAGTTGTAGCTCAGCGATGGAGCAGAGGGGTTTTATGGTTGAGTCTCATGACTACCGCTGGCCCGTGGGCCCAGTTGTGTCTTGTACATACTATATACAATTCTATTTCTTTTTTAACGCACACTAGACACCTCCTTGTTTTTAGTCATTGAGGAGCGTGTCTAGAGCAGCATTATGTCGGCCCATTAAGTGATTGTATCTGCGAGAAGTCTGAACAATAGTTTTTTTTAGCGGTAACCTTATGCTGTTGGCACTCTACAAGTCATTATGGAGTCTGGTTCATCTTTGGCTCATCACATATTATCACACACATCGGAAAGGAGGAGACCCAGTCACATTCATACTCACATAGAGTACTCAGACTTTGATAGTATTTCCAGTCCTTGGTGGAGGTCCATGTCCAGATAGCTTGTTGGAGAACAGCTCAAATGTCACATAGTCCAGGTCATGATGGAGACCATATGTCTGGAGATCCAGTTGCCAATCTTTTACATGACATTTTGGTTTCTTATTACATTGCTGGGGCCCCTACTTACATATCTGTACATCTAGGTATATCAAGTCCTTGGTGGAGATGCACATATTGCCAGGGACAGTTTTAGGTTCTGTATCCCATATCTTTGCTGAGGTTCCCAGTCATGTTGGTGGAAGCCCACATTTCTCAAATAACCATTGGACAACAATGTCACAGCACAGTTTGGGGTGTCTTGTTTTTATAGTTTATTGGACCCAATCTATGTATTCCATTCTATCGTTGGGTATCCATGTTTTACACCCTGGGGTTGTGTTCACTGAACTCTATTGGTGAAAACACAATAACTCCATTTAGAATTGGAAACATGAGGTTGACTCTCTCAGGCAGCCTTTTTCAACATTTTTACTCCAGAGGAACCCCTAATTTTCAAGTCTTGAGGAACCCTTATTAAAACCAATTTAATGGGATTCAACGGGAGCATTAGTGGTTAGTACACATAATGAAACCATTACAGACAGTTTAATAGATCGTTGGTGTCATGCTGCCAAGTGGTGTTGGTCCAGGAACTATGCAGGCAGCATCAAACGGTAGGACAATCAACCACATCAAGGAACCCCAACAACCTCTGGAGGAACCCTGGGGTTCCACTGAACCTTGGTTGAGAATGGCTGCTCTGAGAGGTGACTGCAAGCCAAATGTAGAACCCTCATTTCTGACCAGTACTCATGATCACAGTCTGTAAGGGTCACAGAACAATCACAACTAAACCAAAGATCAAAAATGTCCTACTTGCCACTTACCAGTGCTTAGATGTGGTGGCTGCATTCATTTTCCTTTTTACTTCAGCCAATACAAATAATAGCAGTTGATCCTGCCAGAAATGTTGCGTCTTTATCATTTCCTGTGAGCCGAACTCAAAGCACAAGCAATGTTATCTTCCTTCTGTAAACCACTAATCTCCCCACACCCCATGTAATGGAGATGAACAAAGGCAGACGCATTGAGAGTTCAGCCTGGGTGACCATTATGGCTTCCTCCATAGATACAGATTGATTGCTGTCATCCTACGATGGGAGGTGTGTTACTGGCAGGATCACCAGGAGAAAATAAAGGAACAAAAGCCACCTCTAAGCACTACTAAGCTTCAGCTTATCACATTTTTGTTCTTGGGTTCAGATACGCTTGAGCAGAAATCCTTGTTTGTTGGTAAAATGTCTCATTTTTCTGCATTTGACAACAATCCTGGTGTTTGGGGATAATTGGGATCCCATCCAAAGCCTGACCCCGGAATGCAGCACTACATCCTTTTACCAATAAATGAAGATGTTGGTTTCATTACGTCAGGAGCACCATGGATTTCCTTGGTGTCGGTCTACCTCGAATTTTACAAGCCTGCTCATCTTTCATATCAGTCTACCTCCAAGCTCCACCATGTTCATTTCTTCTACTTCCACCAAGACAATCCTCCACCTGCTCCATGGCAATCCTCTACCTCCACACAGACAATCTGTCACCTCCATCCCACCATCCCACCTTCGTAGGGTCATGGCTACCTCTCACAATGAAGCAGTTACATCACCAATCCAAGCAGCCCTAATTCATTCCTAGTGATGATGGCTTCCATTGCTTACCTCCTCTGCTTGTATAGAGAGACAGTTTCCAGATGGCCTCAGTGCTGAGTCACGTGACCATTTCTCCATCCAGACAGAGGTGCAATGCAGAAGAAGTCAGTGGATCATGGGAATGGTACAGTCAAGATAAGGCTATATTGCATCAGGGATTTGTCTCCTCCTGCACCTCTCACAATTCCATTCCTAGTGTTTTGAAAGGGTTGACCTCAGTCTACATTGCATGCACAGCAGACAATTTCCAAATATCACAGGATTGCATGCGAGTGGCAGCAAGTAGGTTACGTTCCATTTGCAATAATAACATATCAATCCTTGCCATCCATAGTCATATCAATAGCATGGTGACCAGATGTTTTCTTGGCTCCCAGTCCTTTCTTTTAGTCTTTAACATGCTGCTTGCTGTGGGGGGTCATATCTGATGCAGACGGAAGTCTTGAACATCAGTCCTTGGGCCAGCGTTTGGTTAGGCTTTGAGGTCATGACTTATCAGTGTTAGAGTCTGCAGATCTGGAGCGTCATTGGGATTTAAAGACTGTTGTTGACCAGAACTATATATGTCAGTAAAACAGTCAGCATCTACCTAGCTTAATCTCTTTGAACATCTTGTAGGTATTATAGGTCAGTCTGTCAATGATGGACCATCGTTGAAGGAATGTGGTATTGACCAGTACTGCAGATCTGCAGAGACCAATGACGAACCCATACTGCAGTGTTGGAAGACAGCAGGGGTGGGGAGTGTCTGGGCAGGTGTGGAGGACACCAGTGATTTACAGGTCTAGAAAGGCCATTATTATAGTTATGGGGGGGGGGGGTGCAGGGATTAGCCATGTTTGCAGATATGGGGATCAGTCTATTTTGCATATACATGTATCATTGACCACACCTACAGTTTTGGGCAGTGACTAACCAAATTTAAATATAGAATCTGACCGGAAGTGGAGGTATGGAAGTCAGTGATTGATCAATATTCTAGGTAGATGGTGAGCTTTAGGGTGGACCAGTATTTGACATCTGGAGGTCAGTGACTTACCAATATTCTGCAAAGAGGGTGTCATCAGGGGCTGGTGGGTATTGAATGTGTAGAGGTCAATTACAGTACTGTAGGTGACTGTGACTATTGGAGTTAAAGCATGGAGGTCAGCAACTGATCAATATTCTAGATAGGTGGTGACCTCAGGGGTCAACCTGTATAGGAGTTCTTGTAATCAGTGACTGTCCAGTAGTCTAGGTGGGTGGAGGTCCTAGGGGTTAGCAAGTATTGGAAGTGGCAGGTCAGTTACTGGACATTACTTTAAGAGGATGGTAACATCAGGAATTGACCTACGCATGAGGTCCATACTCTAGGTGGGTGGTGGTCTTAGAGGCTAATCGGTATTGGATGTGAAACATCAACAACCGACCAGTGCTGTAGGTAGGTGGTAACCTCAGAGGTTGACCTGAGTAGAAAGTCAATGGCTGACCAGTGCTCTGGGTAGAGGGTGACTTCAGGGGTTGAGCAGTATTTGAAGTTTGGGGGTCAGTGACCTACTAATATTATAGATAGGGTGTCCTCAGGGGCTGACAAGTACTGGCTGTGTAGAGTAAGTGATTGACAAGTACTGTAGATGAATGTGACCACTGAGGTTAACCAGTGTGGGAGACCTGGAGGTGAGCAACTAATCAATATTCTAGATGGGTCATAATTTAAAGGAGTTGACCTGTATTGGATGTGAAAGGTCAGTGACTAACCAGTACTGTAGGTAGATGGTAACCTCAAAGGTTGGCCTGTGTTGACAGTCACTGGCTGTCCAATACTGTAGGTTGGCGGTGGCCTTAGTCGCTGATCAATATTGGACGTGAAAGTCCAGTGACTGACCAATACGGTAGGTAGATGATAGCCTCAGGAGTTCACCTGTGTAGAAGGTAAGTCACTGACCAATACTGTAGGTGGGTGGTGGTCTTGGGGGCTGAACAGTATTGGACGTGAAAGGCCAGTGAATGACCAGTACTATAGGTACATGGTAACCTCAGGAGTTGGCCTGTGTTGAAGGTCAGTGGCTGAGAAACACTCTAGTTGGATGGTGGCCTTAGGGGCTAGCCAGTATTAGACATGAAATGTCAGTGACTGACCAGTACTATAAGTAGATGGTAACCTCAGGAGTTGTTGACGGACAGTGGTTGACCAATACTGTCGGTGGGTGGTGGCCTTAGGGGCTGACCAGAATTAGATGTGAAAGGTCAGTGACTAGCCAGTACTGTAGGTGGGGGGTGGTCTCAGGGAATGACCAGTGTTGGATGTGAAAGGTCAGTGACTGGCCAGTATGTAGGTAGATGGTAACCTCAGGAGTTGGTCTGTGATGAAGGTCAGTGGCTGACCAACACTCTAGTTGGATGGTGGTCTTAGGGGCTAGCCAGTATTTGATATGAAATGCCAGTGGCTGACCAGTACTGTAGGTGGGTGGTGGTCTCAGGGGATGACCAGTGTTGGATGTGAAAGGTTAGTGACTGACCAGTACTATAGGTAGATGGTAACCTCAGGAGTTGGCCTGTGTTGACAGACAGTGGTTGACCAATACTGTAGGGGGGTGGTGGTCTTTGGGGCTGACCAGTATTAGATGTGAAAGGTCAGTCACTGACCAGTACTGTAGATGGGGGGTGGTCTTAGGGAATGACCAGTGTTGGATGTGAAAGGTCAGTGACTGACCAGTACTGTAGGTAGATGGTAACCTCAGGGGTTGACCTGTATTGAAGGTCAGTGGCTGAGAAACACTCTAGTTGGATGGTGGCCTTAGGGGCTAGCCAGTATTAGACATGAAATGTCAGTGACTGACCAGTACTATAAGTAGATGGTAACCTCAGGAGTTGTTGACGGACAGTGGTTGACCAATACTGTCGGTGGGTGGTGGCCTTAGGGGCTGACCAGAATTAGATGTGAAAGGTCAGTGACTAGCCAGTACTGTAGGTGGGGGGTGGTCTCAGGGAATGACCAGTGTTGGATGTGAAAGGTCAGTGACTGGCCAGTATGTAGGTAGATGGTAACCTCAGGAGTTGGTCTGTGATGAAGGTCAGTGGCTGACCAACACTCTAGTTGGATGGTGGTCTTAGGGGCTAGCCAGTATTTGATATGAAATGCCAGTGGCTGACCAGTACTGTAGGTGGGTGGTGGTCTCAGGGGATGACCAGTGTTGGATGTGAAAGGTTAGTGACTGACCAGTACTATAGGTAGATGGTAACCTCAGGAGTTGGCCTGTGTTGACAGACAGTGGTTGACCAATACTGTAGGGGGGTGGTGGTCTTTGGGGCTGACCAGTATTAGATGTGAAAGGTCAGTCACTGACCAGTACTGTAGATGGGGGGTGGTCTTAGGGAATGACCAGTGTTGGATGTGAAAGGTCAGTGACTGACCAGTACTGTAGGTAGATGGTAACCTCAGGGGTTGACCTGTATTGAAGGTCAGTGGCTGAGAAACACTCTAGCTGGATGGTGGCCTTAGGGGCTAGCCAGTATTGGATATGAAATGCCAGTGGCTGACCAGTACTGTAGGTGGGTGGTGGTCTCAGGGGATGACCAGTGTTGAATGTGAAAGGTCAGTGACTGACCAGTACTATAGGTAGATGGTAACCTCAGGAGTTGGCCTGTGTTGAAGGCAAATCACTGTCCAATGCTCTAGGTCAGTGGTGGCCCTAGGGGCTAACCACTATTGGATATGAAAGGTCAGTGGCTGTCCAACACTCTAGGTGGATGGTGGATGGTGGCCTCAGGCGTTGACCAGTTGTAGGTCTGGGTTACATTTAATGGACTTCCCCAGTATTCTATAACTATGCCAAAGCATAAGTCACTTTTTTGTTCAGAACATTTTTAAATTTAGGCAAAAAATGAAATGGTCACATGGTAAAAAAAACAGAAATGACTTGACAAAAAAAAATAAACAAACTTAGGGACTGAACATGGATTTGGGGATTTTCGATCCATGTCACGTTATTTTGTGGGGTTTTGCATGCCAGAGTTTTGAATCTATGCCAATTTTGTAGGGTTTTTGGGGGGTTTCTGCCAAATGTTAGAGCTTAGTTGCAATATATTCCTGCAAGGAATCCTATACTTAACGTAAAGCAATAATAATAATGATGATATTAATAATCACAGATTAATGCATGCTGTTTCTAGGAGATGTGGCGATTCTGAGTAATCAGGTACTGCCTCAATTATTCTTGTATCAGGGATTTACTGAATGATATTGTGTTTTGGGGAATATTACTCTTCGGCTCAGCACTGCATGTTCCCCGGGGAGGAGCGAGCCTGCAGCGGGGGTTTATCTCCGGGCACAGTGCAAATGTTCAGTAACCTAAGGCAATAAATCCCTCCACTTGTTCCAAGATGGACACCATGGCATAAACCCGACCATTAGTGACACCATCACCCCATCAGATACAATAAATGTGTCCCTGTAATATATGGGTCAATGGGCAGTACTGACCTTGGTCCGCCCCAGTGGAGCCATGGGGTCACATCGGACATTTAGCTCCTAATCTTCCCTCCGATGATGTCATGTATTCCTCATTCATCCATACTATAGCACTCTGTAGTACGTTCATGAAGCTGAACCATACAGGTGCACAGGACCTATCTTTCCGAAATGTGTGGCCTCCTGGAAGAGGTCTTCTTCACGCCATATCAGGTGTTATTTGCAGAGCCAAAGAAAAAGGAAACTATAACCATCACCCGCAAAAGTCTAATTTATCATCGGGTCTTCAGACAATTCAATCTTTTAGATACACACCAAAGTTTACTGACCACCCACCCCCCCCCCCCATCAGGGAGGGTACATTGGTTCTCTGTGACAGGAGACCGGAGCAGGAAAGTCCTAAAGCTGCCACTTATCTCCACCATACCTGAACTCTTAACCTGAGCCCTAAGAGAAACCAAACCTTAGCCTATCCCTACCTTCACCCTAAACTAGAATCTCGACTAAACACTAAGCTAACCTCCGCACTGGTCCCTACCACTAGAGGAGCCCAAGTGGCAGAATGGCAACCTCATCCCACATGTGGAATACATGGCCACAAATGTAACGTTTCCTGCTAAGGAACCTTTGACTTGTGTGACTGCCCATTGCACTGATCTCAATTTCAAGCATCACATTTTGACTTCTTGTCTCCACTGAAAATTCGGTCTGAGAGAGGAGAAAAGTCTGAGTGATGTTTTGAAGGTAGGTGGACTTAATCCTAGGGCTTCTTAAAACTCTTTGAGGACTAGCAAGCTTTCCTTGCCACCCCATAGATCCTGGCTCTTTCTTGTTCCCTCTGGCTGTTCCAAATTACAATTACAGTCCAACTTCAGGTTGAGCAGACCGCCCCCCCCCCTCCCCCAGAACAGCCGTCCATCATGAACCCCCCCACTTACTTTTTATGCAGCTGTCTGTGACTTCTGAAGGTCCTCTTCTTCCTGTGGCAACAATCAGTGGTCTTTAATGATGCAGAGGATGGTGTCATGTAATGACATGGGTTCTGTTCTCTGCATCATTTGCCTATGAGTCCTTGATGGCTTCATGATGTTCCCCAAGGGGGTGAGTCTTTGATACCCTGGGCTCACCAAAGGTGGGTTGAATGATGCTGGGCATCATGCAACCCAGAAGAGAAGTAGCAACCAGGACTAGCAGCATGGAGAAGGTAAGTATCCTTTTTTTTTAAATGGAGATTTTTTAACTAAACCTCTATAGAGTTAAGCCTGTTTTCGTGGCCAGTGGGTGGTCTTTAATGATGCAGAGGATGGTGACATGTAATGGCATACACTTGTTCTCTGCATCATTCACCTCCATAAATCCATGGTGACTGGATGATGCTTCCCAAGGGGGTGAGTCTTTGACACCCTTAGTTCACCAGAAGTAGGTTGAATGATTCTGGTCATCATGCAACTCAGAAAAGGAGCAGCAGCCAGGACTGGAGGAGGATAAGTTATGCAGTGCTGAATTTTGGAGAAGGTGAGTACTGTGTTGGGACGCTTCTTTAAAGAAGGGAGAGAACCTCTATAAAGTTGGGCTTTAAAAATCCAAGAGACAGACACCCACCTCCTTCCCCAAGGGCAGATATGAAGATCCGGGAACTCAGCAGAGGCTTCACTACCAGTTCCAAGAGCCAGCATCCAACAATCACTAAAACATACATTCTGGGTGGGCCAACTCTTCAATATCCATCTTGGGTTGACTGACTCTTGGGTGGGTCAACTCTTCAATATACATCTTGGGTGGACTGAATCTTGGGTGGGCCAACTCTTCAATATCCATCTTGGGTTGACTAACTACTCCATATCCCTCTTGGGTTGACTGATTCTTGGATGGGCCAACTCTTCAATATACATCTTGGGTGGACTGACTCTTGGGTGGGCCAACTCTTCAATATCCATCTTGGGTTTACTGACTACTCCATATTCATCTTGGGTGGACTGATTCTTGGGTGGGCTGACTCTTCAATATACATCTTGTGTGGACTGACTCTTCAATATACATCTTGGGTGGGCCAACTTTTCAATATACATCTTGGGTGGACTGATTCTTTAGTGGGCTGATTCTTCAGTATTCATCTAGGATGGGCTGATTCTTCAGTATTCATCTTGGGTGGGCTGACTCTTCAATATTCATCTTAAATGGACTGACTCTTGGGTGGACTGACTTTTGGGTGGACCGACTCTTCAATACTCATGTTGAGTGGACTGACTCTTGGGTGAAACAACTCTTCAATATTCATCTTGAGTGGACTGATTCTTGGGTTGGCTGATTCTTCATTATTCATCTTGGGTGGACCAACTCTTCAAAATACATCTTGGGTGGACTAACTCTTTAATATTCATTTTCGGTGGGCTGACTCTTCAATTGTCATCTTGGGTGGACTGATTCTTGGGTGGGCTGACTCTTCAATTGTCATCTTGGGTGGACTGATTCTTGGGTGGGCCGACTTTTCAATATTCATCTTGAGTGGACTGACTTTTGGGTGGACTGACTCTTCAATATTCATGTTGAGTGGACTGACTCTTGGGTGGGCCAACTCTTTAAAATACATCTTGGGTGAACTGATTCTCTAGTGGGTTGATTCTTCAATATTCATCTTGAGTGCACTGATTATTGGGTGGACTGACTCTTCATTATTCATCTTGGGTGGGCTGACTCTTCATTATTCATCTTGGGTTGGCTGACTCTTCATTATTCATCTTGGGTGGGCTGACTCTTCAATATTCATCTTGGGTGTGCCGACTCTTCATTATTCATCTTGGGTGGGCCAACTCTTCATTATTCATCTTGGGTGGGCCAACTCATCATTATTCATCTTGGGTGGGCCGACTCTTCATTATTCATCTTGGGTGTGCCGACTCTTCATTATTCATCTTGGGTGGGCCGACTCTTCATTATTCATCTTGGGTGTGCCGACTCTTCATTATTCATCTTGGGTGTGCCGACTCTTCATTATTCATCTTGGGTGTGCAGACTCTTCATTATTCATCTTGGGTGGGCCGACTCTTCATTATTCATCTTGGGTGGGCCGACTCTTCATTATTCATCTTGGGTGTGCCGACTCTTCATTATTCATCTTGGGTGGGCCAATTCTTCATTATTCATCTTGGGTGGGCCAACTCTTCATTATTCATCTTGGGTGGGCTGACTCTTCATTATTCATCTTGGGTGTGCCGACTCTTCATTATTCATCTTGGGTGGGCTGACTCTTCATTATTCATCTTGGGTGGGCTGACTCTTCATTATTCATCTTGGGTTGGCTGACTCTTCATTATTCATCTTGGGTGGGCCGACTCTTCATTATTCATCTTGGGTGGGCCGACTCTTCAATATTCAACTTGGGTGGGCCGACTCTTGGCTGGACCGACTCTTGGCTGGACCGACTCTTGGCTGGACCGACTCTTCAGCATTCAGTGCTTCAATACACATAATAGTATAGAATGTCCAAGCAGTGACCCAGTTTGGTAGCTCGGTGATTGGTGGTCCTCATGTCCACCTAGCTGTTACTGAATATTTGCACTCATTGGCTCCTCGGAGCTGGAGGGCCTCCTTAGAGCCCAGACGGAAGGATGGACACCCCCTTATCTAATCACCTATCTAGCAATAGAAGCCACCCACGTACAGGGACTCCGGGCGGACACATGCAGTGCTGAGCTCCCCTTTCTGTGGTGGGAGCGGTCCTCGCCTCGCCAGGAAAGCGGCCATCTTTTTCCTCTTCTTTTTCTTCTCTTCCATGTAATGCATTGCCTGCATAGTAGCTCAGCTTAGACATA
>NW_028319624.1:55000-66046 GCF_062004578.1 Staurois parvus | reverse complement strand
GAAAGATTGATTCTTAAACTTGTGGCTATTGGGAAGAATGCTTCTTAAAATGCTCCCTAAATGTGTGGTCATTGGGAAGAATACTCCTTAGACACATGGTCATTGGGAAGAAATACTCCTTAGACATGTGACCATTGCGAAGAATACTCCTTAGACACATGGCCATTGGGAAGAATACTCCTTAGACATGTGACCATTGGGAAGAATACTCCTTAGACACATGGCCATTGGGAAGAATACTCCTTAGACACGTGACCATTGGGAAGAATACTCCTTAGACACGTGGCCATTGGGAAGAATACTCCTTAGACACGTGGCCATTGGGAAGAATACTGCTTAGACATGTGACCATTGGGAAGAATATTCCTTAGATACGTGGCCATTGGGAAGAATACTCCTTAGACACATGGTCATTGGGAAGAATACTCCTTAGACATGTGACCATTGGAAAGAATACTTTTTAGACACGTGGTCATTGGGAAGAATACTCCTTAGACACGTGGCCATTGGGAAGAATACTCCTTAGACATGTGACCATTGGGAAGAATACTCCTTAGACACATGACCATTGGGAAGAATACTCCTTAGACACATGGCCATTGGGAAGAATACTCCTTAGACATGTGACCATTGGGAAGAATACTCTTTAGATATGTGGCCATTGGGAAGAATACTCCTTAGACACGTGGCCATTGGGAAGAATACTCTTTAGACACGTGGCCATTGGGAAGAATACTCCTTAGACACGTGGCCATTGGGAAGAATACTTCTTAGACATGTGGCCATTGGAAAGAATACTCCTTAGACATGTGGCCATTAGGAAGAATACTCCTTAGACATGTGGCCATTGGGAAGAATACTCTTTAGACATGTGGCCATTGGGAAGAATACTCCTTAGACACGTGGCCATTGGGAAGAATACTTCTTAGACATGTGGCCATTGGGAAGAATACTCCTTAGACATGTGGCCATTGGGAAGAATACTCCTTAGACACGTGGCCATTGGGAAGAATACTCTTTAGACATGTGGCCATTGGGAAGAATACTCTTTAGACATGTGGCCATTAGGAAGAATACTCCTTAGACATGTGGCCATTGGGAAGAATACTCCTTAGACACGTGGCCATTGGGAAGAATACTCTTTAGACATGTGGCCATTGGGAAGAATACTCCTTAGACACATACTCATTGAGATTAATACTTCTTAGACATGTAGTCATTGGGAATAATACCCCTTAAATTTGTCATTGGAAAGCATGTTGCTCATACTTGTGGCCATTAGTAAGAATGTTCCATAAAGAGGTGGCTATTGGAAAGCACATTCCTTAAATGTGGGGTCATTCCTAAAATTCTGGTCATTGGGTAGAATGCTTCCTAAATTTGTGGACATTGGGAAAAACACCCCCAGATAGCTAAAACGTCATTGGGGTCAGGTGACAGGTGCGTCTTATGGAGACATTGGGGGTCTATTAGATCCCCCAACATCTCCTCTGCACTTCATTGCAGCCATTCAAGGCTGGAATAGATGCAACCTTGGCCACACTAGCCTAGGATTGATGTCTGTGACCCCAGAAGTGATGGAATAAACATTGCTTCCAGGGTCATTAGTGGCAGGAGGGGTTGGGTAATGGATGTTCTCCAAGTTCTCCTTCTCTCACTGTAGTTTCCTGCAATCCTGGGTGCAGCTGAAGAATGTGAGAGCCTGGGGACCACCACGGTTTCTGATAGCAGGGGCCAGGGGAGCACTCTGAGAATCCCATAAAAGTGACTGGGTGGCTCTAAAGCTGGTACAAAGCTTACCATAGCAGCAGCCCTGAGCTTGATTTAACCACTTGTCTCCCATGCCGTTTATAAACGTACCACGGCAGGCAGCTGATTAAACATCTTATTTAGGCCCCGTTCACATTGAGCCCTTCTTGAATCGAGGACAGAATCACGCGCTTCTGCCCACGAATCTAGATCACACGCAAATCCCCGCAAAACGTGCAACAAGGGTTTGGGTGCCGTAATTCTTAATGACCCCAGACATGGTGTGATTTTGCGTGATAATAACGTGGATGGCAAAACATGGGTCACCAAATGGAAAGGTTTTATTTAAAAAATAAATATTACCATATTGATGAAGGGGGAATCAGATAGAACTTCAGCTTTGATTCCGGAGAAGCTGTTTACCTTTAAGCTGAAACTCCTTTTTGGATGAGGAAGGGATGGTTGTTTCTCAGAGTTATGGAATTCTAATGGAAACACTCCAGTCTCTTCCTTTCTTTTTTTTTTTTTTTTTTTTTAAAGCATATTAATATTTTTTGGCAGGATCTGAATTGAATTATAATTCTTCTGGGGAAGTGGTACGGGTGACAGAAACATATTTTCTGCTCTGTGCACCCACTGAATCACCGGAGACTCATTAACCTCTCCTTTGCCGGCCAACAAACCTATGAGAGATGGGTAGAGGGCCACAAATGCCACAAAGAGGAACAAAGGGTTTCTGATTAATTAACGGAACACAGTATAAGAATAGATGTGCATTTTTTTTGTTTAAGGGGGGTTTCCATGGTGAGCAGTAAAGCGGGACCCCCTGCCAACCAATATAACTGGTGCCATTTTGACGCCCCGCAGATATGCCTTTTTGTTTTCTTCTAAGGATCGGAAAGATGTGACATGCAGATATTTTTCCATTTAACTTTTGAACTTAAATATGGAATTTGCACTGAAATATACATAGGGATTACTGCCTTATACAGGTTGTCATGCTGTCACCCACCATTGCCAAATCAAGGTATGGGTCAGGCCTGCTCCATAGATAGATAGAAACTAGATATCTGAAACCAATAAACTGTATTGTGTTGGTGATTGGTTATCTTTTAAAGTGTTACTAAACCCCGGACCCTGCATTCACTATATCTGGTCTCCCAGGACCCTGCATTCACTATATCTGGTCTCCCCGGACCCTGCATTCACTATATCTGGTCTCCCAGGACCCTGCATTCACTATATCTGGTCTCCCCGGACCCTGCATTCACTATATCTGGTCTCCCCGGACCCTGCATTCACTATATCTGGTCTCCCCAGACCCTGCATTCACTATATCCGGTCTCCCCGGACCCTGCATTCACTATATCCGGTCTCCCCGGACCCCGCATTCACTATATCTGGTCTCCCCAGACCCTGTATTCACTATATCTGGTCTCCCCGGACCCCGCATTCACTATATCTAGTCTGCCAAGACCCTGCATTCACTATATCTGCTCTCCCCGGACCCCGCATTCACTATATCTGGTCTCCCCGGACCCCGCATTCACTGAATCCAGTCTCTCCGAACCCTGCATTCACTATATCTGCTCTCCCCGGACCCTGCATTTACTATATCTGCTCTCCCCGGGCCCTGCATTCACTGTATCCGGTCTCCCCAGACTCTGCATTCACTATATCCGGTCTCCCCGGACCCTGCATTCACTATATCCACTCTCCCTGGACCCTGCATTCACTATATCTGATCTCCCCGGACCCTGCATTCACTATATCTGGTCTCCCCAGACTCTGCATTCACTATATCCGGTCTCCCCGGACCCTGCATTCACTATATCCGGTCTCCCCAGACTCTGCATTCACTATATCCGATCTCCCCGAACCCTGCATTCACTATATCTGCTCTCCCCGGACCCTGAATTCACTATATCTGGTCTCCCCGGACCCCGCATTCACTGAATCCAGTCTCTCCGGTCCCTGCATTCACTATATCTGCTCTCCCCGGACCCTGCATTCACTATATCTGATCTCCCCGGACCCTGCATTTACTATATCCACTCTCCCCGGACCCTGCATTCACTATATCTGATCTCCCCAGACTCTGCATTCACTATATCCGCTCTCCCCGGACCCTGCATTCACTATATCCGCTCTCCCCGGACCCTGCATTCACTATATCCGCTCTCCCAGGACCCTGCCTTCACTATATCTGCTCTCCCTGGACCCTGCATTCACTATATCCACTCTCCCCGGACCCTGCATTCACTATATCCACTCTCCCCGGACCCTGCATTCACTATATCTGGTGTCCCCAGACTCTGCATTCACTATATCCGGTCTCCCTGGACCCTGCATTCACTATATCCGCTCTCCCCGGACCCTGCATTCACTATATCTAGTCTTCCCTGGACCCTGCATTCACTGAATCTGGTCTCTCCGGACCCCGCATTCACTATATCCGGTCTCTCCAGACCCTCCATTCACTGTATCCGGTCTCCCTGGACTCTGCATTCACTATATCCAGTCTCCCCAGACCCCACATTCACTATATCTGGTCTCCCCTGACCCTGCATTCACTATATCCGCTCTCCCTGAACCCCACATTCACTATATCTGGTCAACTCCAAGGGGCGGAGTGAAACGTGTTGGGGGTGTGGCCTGGCTTGAGTCCAGGCTGAGACTGCCATTCATCTTTCCTTCAGTTATTCTTGAAGCTGCAGAGCCTCATAGCAAATGGGGTATATTTCTTGTTATATCGTGCTTAAGCTACAGTTAAATCTGAAGTATGATTAGTAAAAAAAAAAATCAGAAAACATGTGTACATAATCATAGATACAGCAGAATTGTGCTGGATTCAACTTCTGTGACTTAATGGCGAGTTAAGCTGCCTGTGGATTTTGCCAAGTTCGCAAATGACCATTCTACTACATACATACATACATATCACAGGCTGGGTCTAAGGAACTTGCATTGCATTTATCAGCATTTGAAACAGAACTATGCATGAGAGAGAGAGAGAGAGAGAGGGGGGGGGGCAGAGAGAAAGAAAGAAAGAGAAAGAAAGAAAGAGAAAGAAAGAAAGAAAGAAAGAAAGAAAGAAAGAAAGAAAGAAAGAAAGAAAGAAAGAAAGAAAGAAAGAAAGGGAAAGAGAGAGAGAGAGAGAGAGAGAGAGAGAGAGTTCTGTTTCAAATGCTGATAAATGCAATGCAAGTTCCTTAGACCCAGCCTGTGATATGTATGTATGTATGTAGTAGTATGGCCACTTGCTGACTTGGCAAAATTTACAGGTAGCTTAACTCTCGATTAAAACACATAAGGCAATTGGTGAATCCAATAACTATATATATATATATATAAAATGCTTTTTCATAGGTCTTCTGGCTAGTTCCATAGTAAAGTCACAGGTCCTTCCTTTTCTGCACCCTTGCAGGCAGGGGACAGTCCTCACTCCTGCACTAAAAGGCATTTATGTAATCAAGTGTTTGCACCCTTCAGTGTAATACTACTGAGTCAAGGCTGCGTGATATCCCCACTCCACTGTGACAGCCTGGGCTCAGAGAGGGTGTGTTGAATGCTGCTGACCCAGACGAATAAGGACATCTAGTGGCAAACAAGAATTATTGCAGGAGACATCTCTAGATTGTAGGTGATCACTGCAGAATAGATTTATTTTTTTTAATTTTTGCTGTTACTAGTCAATGAATATTTTTCTATTGAAATCAGGGGCGGACTGACAATTCATGGGGCCCCCGGGCAATAGGGGATCATGGGGCCCCTGTGTCCTTGCCCAAACTCAAAAAAGCCTATGAAAAAGGTACCAGGGGCATCTCATTGGGCCCCCTACTGACCCCGGGCCCTTGGGCAGGGCCCGAGTTTCCAAATGGTCAGTCTGCCCCTGATTGAAGTTTATATACTTAAGTAGACAGTCATCGCAATCAAATAGCTTTTGTCAGTTGCTGAAAATCCTGAGGTTTTCTTTGTTTGTAAACTAAGCTCAAAAGGACAGTTGACAAAAGATCACGTGACACTTGATGGGATGTCTTGTTCCTATGCGGATATTTAGCGGCATAAAATAATGACTGCGGGGGGGAGGGAGGGTCTGGGGGGAGGACAGCTCTGGATTGGAGATGAGTATTACAGACAAAGCTTTTTTATTTTTACTATTACTAGTCTATTAATACTTTTTTCACTGGAGGTCAACTTTATGAAGACTGGAGTTCTCATAATTTTTTTTGTTTATCTATGCTCAAAATGTGCTTTTAATGAGACATTTGGCATTCCCTAAGAATTTTTTTTCTCACAGAATAATGTACATAAAAAATCCTGGAACTGCGACCGTCTTTACGGTTTTCATGCGTATTGCACATCTCCAACATGTAACCTACAGACGTGACCCGTGTTATATTGCTTGTCCTGCTACGATGATATGCTGTCACATGTTGCAGTGTTTCCTGAGCTTTGTGCAATATGTTCCCGTATATCACAGGTCAGACCGGCAATCCAAACATACATCTCTCACTAGTGCGAATATTCACACACGTTCCCTGCAAACTGTATGTTAGGGCTAAGCGAGCTTTACCATGTTGTATATCATCTCCTGGCTTCTGTCGTATAATGTGGTAAACTGGTTATTATTACTGGCAGATGGCTTCTGGGGACCAAATGGTGGAGGAAAAAAGAACAGGTAATTTATTTTCACACTTTTTGGCATTTGTTATTATTATTTTTAATAATGATAAAAATAATAAAAATGGAAGGAAGGAAATGGAAAGGAGAGGAGAGGAAGAAAGAGGAGAGGAGAGAAAGAAAGAAAGAGGAGAAGGAGAAAAAGGATAGACAAGGCAGCACAAGGAAAGGAAAGAAGAAAGATGAGGCAAGGAAAGGAAAGAAAAGAAAAGGAAAGGAAAGGAAAGAAAAGAAAAGGAAAGGAAGAAGGGATTATATGATTAAAGAAGAAACTAAAGGAAGGATAGAAGGACAGAAGGAAATGAAAATTAAGGGGAAGGAAAAGAAAGGAAAGGAATGAGGAAGACAAGGCAAGACAAGGCAAGACAAGGAAAGGAAAGGAAAGAGGAAAGACTAGGTAAGGGAAGGGAAGGTAAAGGAAAGGAAAGAGGAAAAGAAAGGAAAGGAAAGGAAAGGAAAGAGGATGCAAGACAAGGAAAGGAAAGAGAAAAGCTGAGGCAAGGAAAGGAAAGGAAAGGAAAGAGGAAAGACAAGGCAAGACAAGGAAAGGAAAGGAAAGAGGAAAGACTAGGCAAGGAAAGGCAAGGCAAGCAAAGAAAGGGAAAGGGAGAAGGAAAGGGAAAGGAAAGGCAAGGAAAGGAAAGGGGAAAGATGAGGAAAGGAAATGAAAGGAAAGGAAAGGTAAGGAAAGGAAAGGAAAGGAAAGAAGAAAGATGAAGCAAGCAAGGCAAAGGAAAGGAAAGAGGAAAGACCAGGCGAGACAAGGACAGGAAAGGAAAGGAAAGGAAAGAGGAAAGACTAGGTAAGGAAAGGGAAAGGAAAGGAAAGGAAAGGAAAGGAAAGGAAAGGAAAGAGGATGCAAGACAAGGAAAGGAAAGAGAAAGCTGAGGCAAGGAAAGGAAAGGAAAGAGGAAAGGCAAGACAAGGAAAGGAAAGGAAAGGAAAGGGGAAAGACTAGGCAAAGAAAGGCAAGGAAAGAAAGGGAAAGGGAAAGGAAAGGAAAGGAAAGGAGAAAGATGAGGAAAGGTAAGGAAAGAAGAAAGATGAAGCAAGGCAAAGGAAAGGAAAGGAAAGGAAAGAGGAAAGACCAGGCGAGACAAGGACAGCAAAGGAAAAGAAAGGAAAGGAAAGGAAAGGAAGAAGGCAAAGGTATGAAGGGATTATAGGATTGAAGAAGAAACTAAAGGAAGGATAGAAGGAAATGAAATTTAAGGAAAAGGAAAAGAGAGGAAAGGAAAGAAAAGAAAAGGAAGAGAAGGAAAATAGATGAGTGGTAAAAGGAAAGGAAAAGAAAAAGAAAGAAAGCAAAGAGAAGGGAAAGGAAAAGAGAATAAGGGAGATAAGAAAGGAAAGGAAAGGAAAGGAAAAAGACAAGGAAAAGGAAAATAATTTAAAAAGGAGGGAAATACAGAAGTAATATAGAAGAAGGCAGGATAGGGCTAAGAATGCCAGAAAAAGAAGAGGGTAAGAAGAAGCAAGAAACAAATAAAGAAAAGCAACCCAAGGAGGAAGTGACAATTAAGGATGAGTCAGTGCCAGTGCACATAGTGTGAAGAATTAATCGGTGGCAGCTTTCTCTTGATATTTCAAATATATTTTTAGAGCGAGCCTGGCTGTCAGTCATAATAACCCCTAGGCTCACCTCTCTCTTAGCCGGAACATGACCCATGTTGGCTGGCAAAGCATGCTGGGAATTGTGGTTCGACAACAGCTGGAACTCCAGGCTGCCGTAGCCTGCTGTTGCGGAATAATATAACATTCAGATGGTGCCGTAAAAACAGCATGCCAAGCAGCACTCAGGTGCAGGATAAGAGCACCAAAGTCATTCTGCCGCGGCTCTTGAAGGCAGCCTGGAGCAGCTGAGATTGTGATCACACCCTGCGATGTTTAATGATTCTTTTACCCTGCAGTGGTCATAATTAAGTCCTTGTTATTCTGTGTCTTGTATGCACTTGTGATTTACTTATGATTTCACTTACCAAGTCAGAAAGTCTTTATGCTCGGGTTTAAATTTAGTGCCTGGGATTCAAAAGCATAAATGTGTATCAGAGTAAAATAAATGTGAGCCGCTTTATCCATTTGTGCGGAGAGTATTTATGGAATGGAGAATATTAAGTGGGGTATGATTTAATCCCGGCTAAGGGAGGTACACCGTCACACCGATCATTAACCCTTTACCTCCCGGCTCATTACTAACTTGACGATCGGGAAATTAAATATTGAACGTAGGGATCATCTTACTAAAATGAATCCTTTAAAATGACATATACAAATCTGTAAAGTGGTCCCACACTTTAAGAGAACCTGTACTGTGAAAGGCAAAAACAAAAAAGCTGGAGAACGGAAAAGGACTAGTCACCAGTATTGCCTGGGGTCTTCCAGCAGTTGATCTTTTTCCCAGTGCTGACTTGCCTTGCCTTGTTCTGATCTGTGTCTCTGTGGAGGCGGCCATCTTGACGTCGGAGCAGGGCTTTGCTTCCTTATGTCAGGATTGCTTCTGGTGATGTGATGACTGGTGGGGTAATGACCAAGAAGCAGCAGGAGATGGGGAGATCCACAGAATGGATAAAGCAGAAGCAGGGAGATCCTTGCACTGCAAGTCCTCAGGTACAGATTCCTCTTCAGCAAGGAGAACAGTGAGCAGCACAGTACTGATATCACCACATCTCACTCTAAATCTGGTGAGACTAGCAGTCAAAAGCATCAGCACTTTAGATGATCTCACACTGCAGATATACAGCATAAGATTCAGGGCACTTAGGAAGGTAAAGGAGCAGGGCTTTGCTTTCTTTTGTCGGAATTGCTTCACAGATGACTGGTGATGTGATGACTGGTGGGGTAATGACCAAGAAGCAGCAGGAGATGGGGAAATCCACGGAATGGATAGAGCAGAAGCAAGGAGATCCTTGCACTGCAAGTCCTCAGGTACAACTTCCTCTCCAGCAAGGAGAACAGTGAGCAACACCATACTGCTATCACCAAATCTCACTCTAACTCTGGTGAGACTAACAGTAAGAGGCAGCAGCACTTTAGATGATCTTACACTGCAGATATATGGCTGTATGACTAAGTCCCTTAGGAAGGTGAAGGAGCAGGGCTTTGCTTCCTCATGTCTGAGCTGCCTCTCAATGACTAGTGATCTGATGACTGGTGAAACAGTATTCAGGAAATAGCAGAAGAGGTAGAGTAAGCACAAATCTACAGACTGCATAAAGCAGAAGCAGGGAGACCCTTGCACTGTATGTCCTCAGATACATCTTCCCCTCCAGCAAGGAGAATAGTGAGCAGCACACTGATGACATCACCAAATCTCAGTCCATATCTGGTGAGGCTAGCAATCAGAGATAGTAGTGCCTTAAATTATCTTGCACTGAAGATATACAGCTGTATGGCTCAAGGGACTTAGGAAGGTAGAGGAGGAGTGTTTTGCTTCTGATAACTGGTGATCTGATGAATGGTGAAGCAGTATTCAGGAAATAGAAGAAGAGGTAGAGGAAGCACAAAGCTGCAGATTGGATAAAGAAAAGCAGGGAGATCCTTTCACTGTAGGTCCTTAGATACAGCTTCCCCTCCAGCAAGAAGAACAGTGAACGGCACAGTAGTAACTTCACCAAATCTCACTCTAAATCTGGTGAGATTTTAGCACTTTAGATGATCTCACATTGCAGATATGCAGCTGTAAGGCTCAAGGCACTTAGGAAGGTAAAGGAGCAGGGATTTTCTTCCTCATATCTAAGCTGCCCCTCATTGATTAGTGACCTGGTGACTGGTGATCTGATAACTGGTGACAGAGAATTCAGGAAATAGCAAAGGTAGGAGAGGCCAAGAGCCACAGAACGGAAAAAAGCAGATGCAGAGATATCCTTTACTGTAGGTCCTCAGATACCAATTCCAGTGAGCAGTACAGTGCTGACATCACCAAATCTCATTCTAAATCTGATCAGAGGCAGCAGCACTTTAGATGATCTCACACTGCAGATATGCAACTGTAAGGCTCAAGGCATGTAGGAAGGTAGAGGAGCAGGGCTTTGCATCCTCATGTCTAAGCCGCCCCTCAATTACTAGCAATTTGATGACTGGTGATCTGATGACTGGTGAAGAAGTAAACAGGAAATAGCAGAAGAGATAGAGGAAGTACAGAGCCACAGAATGGATAAAGCAGAAGCAGGGACATCCTTGCAGTGCCAGTCCTCAACTACAGCTTCCCATCCAACAAGGAGAACAGCAAGCAGCACAGTAGTAACATCACCAAATCCCAATGCTTTAGATGATCTCACAATGCAGATATGCCGCTGTAAAGTTGAAGACACTTAGAAAGGTAGAGGAGCAGGGTTTTGCTTCCTCATGTCTGAGCTGCCCCTCAATGACTGGTGAATAAGTATTCAGGAAGCAGCAGAAAAGATGGAGGAAACTCAGATCCATAGATCAGATAGGGCAGAAGGAGGGAGATCCTTGCACTGCATGTCCTCAGGTACAGCTTCCCCTCCAGCAAAGAGAACAGTGAGCAGCACAGTACGGACGTCACTGAATCTCAATTCAAATCTGGTGAGGCTAGCAGTTGGAGGCAGCAGTGTCTTAGATGATCTCACACTACAGATTTTAAGATACATATTC
>NW_028319624.1:0-52500 GCF_062004578.1 Staurois parvus | reverse complement strand
TGCATTTAGAAGGCACAGACCACAGGTGTTTGGTAATAATTAGTGGCGGATTTATAAAGTATGTCATTACATAAACTTAAAACTTAAAAGCTGTAGCGTCGGAGGGAAAACCAATAGAACGTGGGCCCCGGATTATCTGATATCCCTTAACTTAATCACATGGCTCTTAAGAGAAGGACACAAACAGCTGGGGCCCCCCTAATATGCATGCAATGTGTGTAAAGTGATACATTGTATCGCTGTTTGTTTCAGGAAGGAAAGAAAACCCATTTACGCAGCATTATCGCAGCAATTATTGTTTCTTAGTGGTAACTCAATTGCCTTATGACATTTTAGAAAGTAAATTTAATGCAGTTGATGCCCTTCAGTACAGAGCTGAATTTTTTCGGACAAATGTTTTCCTGTACAGCGGCAAAACAAAGCGATAAAGATTCCGGCTGTTTGGGTCTCATGCCGGCATTGTATTTCTGGGTTTTCATAATCTGATTGCCAGTATTTATAGCGGCCATACACACTTCGATAAATTATCAATTTCTTTTCCGGTCCACCTTTTCCAACAGGAAAAAAATGTCACATGCGGGGAAGTGAATTTTGATCAATAGTTCAGATACTATCGTAATTAGTGATCACAAATACTTGGATTTTAATCAATAGTTAAAATACTCTCACAATTACGGTCACAAATAATTTGATTTTGATCAATAGTTAAGATATTATTGTAATTAATGATAAATAATTGGATTTCAATCAATAGTTAAGATATTATCATAATTAATTATCATAAATGAATGGATTTCGATCATTAGTTAAGATACTATCAGAATTAATGCTCATAAATAACTGGACTTCGATCAATAGTTAAGATACTATCATACTGAGCATAAATAATTCGATTTCAATCAATAGTCAAGATACTATCATAATTAGTTTTCTCAAATAATTGGATTTTGATCAATAGCTAAGATACTATTGTAATTAATGATCATAATTCACTGGATTTTAATTAATAGTTAAGCTAATATTGTAATTAATGACAAATAATTGGATTTCGATCAATAGTTTAGATACTATTGTAAGTAATAATCATAAATAATTGGATTTTGATCAATAGTTAAGATACTATGGTAACTAATGATCATAAATAATTGGATTTTGATCAATAGTTAAGATACTATGGTAACCATTGATCATAAATAATTGGATTTTGATCAATAGTTAAGATACTATCATAATTAATTATCTCAAATAATTGGATACCGATCAATAGTTAAGATACTATCGTAATTAATGATAAATAATTGGATATCAATCAATCATTAAGATACTACCGTAATTATTTATCACAAATATTTGGATTGCGATCAATAGTTAAGATACCGTAGTAATCAATGGTCATAAATAATTGGGTTTCGATCAATAGTTAAAATACTGTTGTAATTAATGATAAATAATTGCATTTCGATTAATAGTTAAGATTCTATCATAATTAATTATCTCAAATAATTGGATTGTGATCAATAGTTAAGATACAATGGTAATCAATGATCATAAATAATTGGATTTCGATCAATAGTTAAAATACATAATTAATGATCACAAATACTTGCATTGTGATCAATAGTTAAGATATTGTGGTAATCAATAATCATAAATAATTGGATTTCAATCAATAGTTAAGATACCATAGTAATCAATGATCATAAATAATTGGATTTCAATCAATAGTTAATATACTATCATAATTAATTATCTCAAATACTTGGATTTTGATCAATAGTTAAGATACTATGGTAATCAATGATCATAAATAATTGGATATTTATCAATAGTTAAGATACTATCATAATTAATTATCTCAAATATTTGGATTTTTATCAATAGTTAAGATACCATAGTAATCAATAATCATAAATAATTGGATTTCAATCAATAGTTAATATACTATCATAATTAATTATCTCAAATATTTGGATTTTGATCAATAGTTAAGATACTATGGTAATCAATGATCATAAATAATTGGATATTTATCAATAGTTAAGATACTATTGTAATTAATGATTAATAATTGGATATTGATCAATAGTTAAGATACTATGGTAATCCTTGATCATAAGCAATTGGATTGTGATCAGTAGTTAAGATACTATGGTAATCAATGACCATAAATAATTGGATATTGATCAATAGTTAAGATACTATCATAATTAATTATCTCAAATATTTGGATTTTGATCAATAGTTAAGATACTATGGTAATCAATGATCATAAATAATTGGATATTTATCAATAGTTAAGATACTATTGTAATTAATGATTAATAATTGGATATTGATCAATAGTTAAGATACTATGGTAATCCTTGATCATAAGCAATTGGATTGTGATCAGTAGTTAAGATACTATGGTAATCAATGACCATAAATAATTGGATATTGATCAATAGTTAAGATACTATCATAATTAATTATCTCAAATATTTGGATTTTGATCAATAGTTAAGATACTATGGTAATCAATGATCATAAATAATTGGATATTTATCAATAGTTAAGATACTATTGTAATTAATGATTAATAATTGGATATTGATCAATAGTTAAGATACTATGGTAATCCTTGATCATAAGCAATTGGATTGTGATCAGTAGTTAAGATACTATGGTAATCAATGACCATAAATAATTGGATATTGATCAATAGTTAAGATACTATGGTAATCAATGATCATAAGCAATTGGATTTTGATCAATAGTTAAGATACTTTTGTAATTAATTATAAATAATTGGACTGTGATCAATAGTTAAGATGCTATGGTAATCAATGACCATAAATAATTGGATTTCGATCAATAGTTAAGATACGTTTACTCGATTGAACCTCTGTTTCCACCATGCAATTTTCGAAAGCGATCAATCAAAATACCATGAGCAAAGTTTCTCAGTGTTGCCGATCAATGGAAAACGCTCGCTAACATTCCGTCCTGGCCGATCGGCTGCATTTGATCGAACCTGATTGAAACTGAGCCCAGACAACTCATCGATAAATGATCAATTTTGCCAATTGATCTCTTCCAAGAGCAATAATTGATCTATAGTCTACAACTCATCCCTTCGATATGCCGCACACAGGGAAGTGGATTTCGATCGATAATTGAGCTTTGATATCACTTAGTTATTATTAGTTATTGGCTTTGCCCGCCATGTGATCTCATAATCTGATCAATCGAAATACGGTTGTCACATCCCAGTGCTGCTGATTGATGCAAAACGATCAATAATATTCCCTTCTGGCCGATCGATCTGCCAACAGGGAAGTTATTTCTATTTGATTGTTTGCAGATGGTTTTGATCCGTCCATCGATCGGATAGAAAAATCGAAGCCACTATGAGAATTCGGTAATGTGGGGTTCCGCAAACAAGGGGGGATAAGCAAGGGGGGGTTAAAATAATCTATTCGCTATTCGTATTACAGGTATTTATATAGCACTTTACATTCATATCAGTCCCTGCCAGGGGCGGACTGACAACTCATGGGGCCCCCGGGCAATTGAGGATCATGGGGCCCCTGTGTCCTTGCCCACACTCAAAACACACCCAAAAAAGCCTATAAAAGGTACCAGGGGCATCTCATGGGGCCCCCTACTGACCCCGGGCCCTCGGGCAGTGCCTGAGTGCTTGAATGGTCAGTCCACCCCTGGTCCCTGCCCTCAAGAGCTTACAATCTAAGGTCCCTATCCCACATGCACACGAGGGCCACGTATCCTATCAACCTGTGAGTTTATTTTGCTCTTCGTGACCCCGCTGGCTGGATTCACCCTCTCTATTGGCCCCGGCGATCGAGTGACCAGGACTGGAGATTATTTAGAAAATCGTTTGAGTTGTCACCAGAACAGGAACAGATGGAAAGTCTTCCAATGGGGACACTAGTTCTGGTGACAACCTGGGGTTTCCTGACTTTGGAGGGACTTCCTCCCACTTCCTGTTGGAGCTATGGGACAGGAAGTGAAGGGAAATCTCCCCAGTGATGGCAGGAAATATTATAACCCTCCATTACTCTGTCCTAAAGGAACAACAAATAAAACAATTGTCTTTAGATCTCCGTTCGGCTTGTGGGGGAGCCGTGTGCACAGCAAAGGTTTGCAGAGCTTTCCGTAATCCACGAGCCGCTTTGCTGGAGCCTTCGAGGAACTCTTCAGTTCCAGTTTGGAGAAGTTAAAGCTGAACTCCGGAGAAAGCAAATTATTTTCTAAACCTGTTGTTTCCAAATTGCCGCCCTTTGCTTGCCTTTAGCTGGCCCTTGGGGCACTATTCTTCCCAGTGACACCATTGATGGGGCACTATTCTTCCCATTGACACCAATGATGGGGCACTATTCCTCCCACTGATACCAACAATAGGGCAGTATTCCTCCCACTGACACCAATGATGGAGCACTGTTCCTCCCACTGACACCAATGATGGGGCACTATTCCTCTCGCTGATACCAATGATGGGGCACTATTTCTCCCACTGACACCAATGATGGGACACTATTCCTCCCACTGACACCAATGATGGGACACTATTCCTCTCGCTGATACCAATGATGGGACACTATTCCTCTCGCTGATACCAATGATGGGACACTATTCCTCTCGCTGATACCAATGATGGGACACTATTCCTCCCACTGACACCAATGATGGGGCACTATTCCTCCCACTGACACCAATGATGGGGCACTATTCCTCCCACTGATACCAATGATGGGGCACTATTCCTCCCACTGATACCAATGATGGGGCACTATTCCTCTCGCTGATACCAATGATGGGGCACTATTTCTCCCACTGACACCAATGATGGGACACTATTCCTCCCACTGACACCAATGATGGGACACTATTCACCTCGCTGATACCAATGATGGGGCACTATTCCTCCCACTGACACCAATGATGGGACACTATTCCTCCCACTGACACCTATGATGGGGTACTATTCCTCCCACTGATACCAATGATGGGGCACTATTCCTCCCACTGACACCAATGATGGGACACTATTCCTCCCACTGACACCTATGATGGGGTACTATTCCTCCCACTGATACCAATGATGGAGCACTATTCCTCCCACTGACACCAATGATGGAGCACTATTCCTCCCACTGATACCAATGATGGGGCACTATTCCTCCCACTGACACCAATGATGGGGCACTATTCCTCCCACTGACACCAATGATGGAGCACTATTCCTCCCACTGACACCAATGATGGAGCACTATTCCTCCCACTGATACCAATGATGGGGCACTATTCCTCTCACTTACACCAATGATGGGACACTATTCCTCTCGCTGACACCAATGATGGAGCACTATTCCTCCCACTGATACCAATGATGGGGCACTATTCCTCCCACTGATACCAATGATGGGGCACTATTCCTCCCACTGACACCAATGATGGAGCACTATTCCTCCCACTGATACCAATGATGGAGCACTATTCCTCCCACTGATACCAATGATGGGGCACTATTCCTCCCACTGACACCAATGATGGGGCACTATTCCTTCCACTGATACCAATGATGGGGCGCTACTCCTCCCACTGACACCAATGATGGGGCACTATTCCTCCCACTGACACCATTTTTCGGTGGCGAGTAGCTGCGGGAATGCCGAATGACCCTACAGACCCTACAGCCGTTCATGGCTCCCAGCTCTATATCCATGTTCTCCGCAGAGTGGGAGGAGTTAGACAACCTCGTGCTGCTAATTTTGGGGGACGTAAATGTCATTTGGGTGCAGCGTCGCATGACCGTGCAATTGTCAGTTAAAATAACGCAGCGGCGTAACGCAAAAAATGGCCTGGTTAGGAAGGGGGGGGTCATCCTCTGGAGGGCAAGCGTTTAACCCCTTCACGCCGGCACCTCCCAGCCCTTTAAGTGTTTCAGAAGCCGGGAGGCGGGGCGGGGTTTAGGGTCATGTGACCACATGATCGGGAAAGGTCCCGATCGAAAGAGGAGATCGGGACCTTTCCGTGAGTACCGGACGTGTGTGCTGGGAACAGGGTCGGACTGACAACTCATGGGGACCCCGGGCAATAGGGGATCATGGGGCCCCTGTATCCTCGCCCACACACTCAAACCACACCCAAAAAAGCCTATGAAAGGTACCAGGGGCATCTCATGGGGCCCCTTACTGACCCTGGGCCTTCGGGCAGTGCACGAGTTTCCAAATGGTCAGTCCGCCCCTGGCTGGGAGTGCACAGGGCGCGGGGTTTAAGGTCGCAAGAGGAGATCGGGACCTTTCGGTGAGTACCGTACATGTGTGCTGGGAGCGTGCAGGGTGCGCTTTCGGCACATATGTCCTTTTTTAACCCCTTCACGCTGGATCGCCCTGGTGTGAAGAGGAGTTTCTGCGCTGGGAGGTGGGTGGGATGGGGTGGGGCTTAGTGTCATGTCATGGCAGTCACACGATCGGGAAAGGTCCCGATCGCAAGAGGAGATCGGGACCTTTTGATGAGTACCGTATATGTGTGCTGGGAGCGAGCAGGGTGCGTGCTCTCAGCACATATGTATTTTGTATATTGAACGCAAATGTGCGGCCGCTCGGCGTCTAGGCCGCACATTTGCATTCGGCCAGCATGAAGAGGTTAAAGAAACCGAGAATAAGTCGGCGATATATTCTACAACTCATTCCTTCGATATGCCACACACAGGGAAGTGGATTTCGATCGATAATTGAGCTTTGATATCACTTAGTTATTATTAGTTATTGGCTTTGCCCGCCATGTGATCTCATAATCTGATCAATCGAAATACGGTTGTCACATCCCAGTGCTGCTGATTGATGCAAAACGATCAATAATATTCCCTTCTGGCCGATCGATCTGCCAATAGGGAAGTTATTTCTATTTGATTGTTTGAAGATGGTTTTGATCGAACTGTCCATCGATCGGATAGAAAGAGGAGATTGGGACCTTTCGGTGAGTACCGTACATGTGTGCTAGGAGTGTGCAGGGCGCGTGCTCTTGGCACATATGTCCTTTTTTAACCCCTTCACGCCGGATAGTCTCTGCGTGAAGAGGAGTTTCTGCGCTGGGAGGTGGGTGGGACGGGGCGGGGCTAAGTGTCATGTCACGACGATCACATGATCGGGAAAGGTCCCGATCGCAAGAGGAGACCGGGACCTTTGGATGAGTACCGTACATGTGTGCTGGGAGTGTGCAGGGTGCGCGCTCTCGGCACATATGTCTTTTTTTAACCCCTTCACGCTGGATCGTCCCGGCGTGAAAAGCAGTTTCTGCGGCGGGAGGTGGGTGGGACGGGGTGGGGCTTAGTGTCATGTCATGGCGGTCACATGATCAGGAAAGGTCCCGATCGCAAGAGGAGACCGGGACCTTTCAGTGAGTACCGTACATGTGTGCTGGGAGCGTGCAGGGCGCGCGATCTCGGCACATATGTCCTTTTTTAACCCCTTCACGCCAGAATGTCCCGGCATGAAGAGGAGTTTCTGTGCCGGGAGGTGGGCGGGACGAGGTGGGGCATAGTGTCATGTCACGACGGTCACATGATCGGGAAAGGTCCCGATCGCAAGAGGAGACCGGGACCTTTCGTTGAGTACCGTACATGTGTGCTGGGAGCATGCAGGGCGCGCGATCTCGGCACATGTGTCCTTTTTTAACCCCTTCACGCCAGAACGTCCCGGCGTGAAGAGGAGTTTCTGCGCCGGGAGGTGGGCGGGACGAGGTGGGGCTTAGTGTCATGTCACGGCGGTCACATGATTGGGGAATGTCCTGATCGCAAGAGGAGACTGGGACCTTTCGGTGAGTATGGTACATGTGTGCTGGGAGCGTGCAGGGCGCGTGCTCTCGGCACATATGTTCTTTTTTAACCCCTTCACGCCGGATAGTCCCTGCGTGAAGAGGAGTTTCTGCACTGGGAGGTGGGTGGGACGGGGCTTAGTGTCATGTCATGGCGGTCACATGATCGGGAAAGGTCCCGATCGCAAGAGGAGACCGGGACCTTTCGGTGAGTACCGTACATGTGTGCTGAGAGTGAGCAGGGTGCGCGCTCTCAGCACATATGTATTTTGTATATTGAATGCAAATGTGCGGCCGCTCGACCTCTAGGCCCAGACGCCGGTAGCCCACACATTTGCGTTCGGCCGTGAAGAGGTTAAAGAAACCGAGGATAAGTCGCCAATATATATGCGTCTACCTAAAACCCGACTCTCGTCTTTCGGTTGTTCTGACCCCTTTAATTACGGCGTCAAAAAACAAAACCATAAATCACATCAGCGCGGAACGCGGCGCGGAATATTTCGGTTTCGAGCTATTTAAGGATTATCATCCAGATCATGATTGAACCGACGCGTTTTGCATCCCCTGAAAATTCGCCTTAATTGTCTTAATGATAAAGACAAAAGGAATGGTGGGCAACAGACTTTTATTTTGAGAGTAAAATGATATGGATAAGTGAGCAGCTATTGACCAGAAATTATTTGCTTCTGTCTGTTAGACACGTAATGGAGTCATTTAACTAGTCAAATTAGGAGCCGCAGAAATGCACCATGCTTCATTACTGAGTTCGAATGGGCACCATTTTACATTTACGTCAAAAATTATCTCATGGCAAATTAATGTTTTCATTGTAACGGCCGGAGAAACAAAAGCCGTGCGACGTGAGCGCCACCTACAGGCCCTGGACAAGACGGAGGATTCCAGGGGGGGAAAAGGAAAAAAACCGAGGCTCCATGGGCTCGTCTTGTGATGTCTATAGGAATTAGAAATGTGCGGAAAAAAGAACAAAAAAATAAATGATGTGATAAATATATTAAAAAAAAAAAGAATTTCCAATTTTTTTTTTTTTTAATGGTGATCACGTTTACTTTCTCACATTCTTGCCTGAAATTGCGCCTGTAATGCGAGAATAATGGTTGGCAGAGATGTTTTTATTACGGGGCTTTTGGACGGATTCGCAGCTGTTACCCCCCCCCCAGTTGCACGTGTCGTCCCTGATAATGATGGCCGTAGGGCTTGTTCATACTTTCAACTGGTTCTTTCTGCCAATCAGAAAAGTACACTATGTTGATAAAAGTATTGGGCCGTCGGCCTTTCCACGTACATGGACTTTAATGGCCTCCAGTCTTAGTCCCTAGGGTTCAATATTGGGCTTCCGGCCTTTCCACGCACATGAACTCTAATGGCATCCCAGTCTTAGTCCATAGGGTTCAATATTGGGCTGCCTGCCTTTCCACACACATGAACGTTAATGGCCCCCAGTCTTAGTCCGTAGGGTTCAATATTGGGCTGCCTGCCTTTCCACGCACATGGACTTTAATGGCCTCCCAGTCTTAATCCGTAGGGTTCAATATTGGGCTGCCGGCCTTTCCACACACATGAACGTTAATGGCCCCCAGTCTTAGTCCGTAGGGTTCAATATTGGGCTGCCTGCCTTTCCACGCACGTGGACTTTAAGGGCTCCCAGTCTTAGTCCGTAGGGTTCAATATTGGGCTGCCGGCCTTTCCACACACATGACCTTTAATGGACTCCCAGTCTTAGTCCGTAGGGTTCAATTTTGGGCTGCCGGCCTTTACACGCACATGAACTTTAATGGCCCCCCAGTCTTATTCCATAGGGTTCAATATTGGGCCTCCTGCCTTTCCACGCACATGGATTTTAATGTCCTCCCAGTCTTAGTCCGTAGGGTTCAATACTGGGCTGCCGGCCTTTCCACGCACATGGACTTTAACGGACTCTCAGTCTTTATCCGTAGGGTTCAATATTGGGCTGCCGGCCCTTCCACACACATGAACTGTAATGGCCCCCCAGTCTTAGTCCGTAGGGTTCAATATTGGGCTGCCGGCCTTTCCACGCACATGGACTTTAACCCCTTTGGCGCCTGCATCTTCCGGCCCTTTAAGGGTTTCAGAAGCCGGGAGGCGGGGTTTAGGTTTAGGATCATGTGACCGCCGTGACACTCCGTCACGGCGGTCACATGATCGGGAAAGGTCCCAATCAAAAGAGGAGATCGGGACCTTTCCGTGAGTACCGTGCAGGGCACGCGCTATATGTTTTTTTTTTTTTCAAAAGAACGCAAATGTGCGGCCGCTCAGCATCTAGGCCCAGATGCCGGGAGGCCACACATTTGCGTTCAGCCAATGCCAAGAGGTTAATGGCCTCCCAGTCTTAGTCCGTAGGGTTCAATATTGAGTTGGCCCCGCCCTTTGCAGCTATAACAGCTTCAACTCTTCTGGGAAGGCCGTCCACAAGGTTTAGGAGGGTGTCTATGGGAAGATTGGACCATTCTTCCAGAAGCACATTTGTGAGGTCAGGCACTGATGTCGGGGGAGGGGGCCTGGCTCGCAGTCTCCGCTCTAATTCATCCCAAAGGTGTTCTGTGGGGTTGAGGTCAGGACTCTGTGCAGGACAGTCAAGTTCCTCCACCCCAAACTGGCTCCTCCATGTCTTTATGGACCTTGCTTTGTGCACTGGAGTGCAGTCATGTTGGAACAGGAAAGGGCCACCCCCAAACTCTTCCCACAAAGTTGTCCAAAATGACGCCTTAAGAGTTCCCTTCACTGGAACTAGGGGGCCAAGCCCAACCCCTGAAAAACAATCCAACACCATAATCCCCCCTCCACCAAACTTTACACTTGGCACAATGCAGTCAGGCAAGTACCGTTCTCCTGGCAACCACCAAACCCAGACACGTCCATCGGATTGCCAGACAGAGAAGCGTGATTGGTCACTCCAGAGAACACGTCTCCACTGCTCTAGAGTCCAGTGGCGGCGTGCTTTGCATCACGGCATCCGGCGCTTTGCATTGCACTTGGTGTTGGAAGGCTTAGATCAGGGGTGGGCAAACTTTTTGACTTGAGGGCCGCAATGGGTTCATATATTGGACCCGGGGGCCGGACCAAGAGTAGATGAATGATGTGTATGTGTCATCCATAGTAAGTATAGTAATATTCCCCCATAGTAAGCATAGTAATTAATCCCCCATAGTAATTAATCCCCCATATAGTAATTAATCCCCCATATAGTAATTCATCCCCCATATAGTAATTCATCCCCCATAGTAATTCATCCCCCATATAGTAATTCGTCCCCCATATAGTAATTCGTCCCCCATATAGTAATTCGTCCCCCATAGTAATTCATCCCCCCTATAGTAATTCATCCCCCATAGTAATTCATCCCCCATATAGTAATTCATCCCCCATATAGTAATTCATCCCCCATAGTAATTCATCCCCCACATAGTAATTCATCCCCCATGTTAATTCATCCCCCATATTAATTCATCCCCCATATAGTAATTCATCCCCCATATAGTAAGTCCTCCATATAGTAATTCATTCCCCATATAGTAAGTCCTCCATATAGTAATTCATTCCCCATATAGTAAGTCCCCCATATAGTAATTCATTCCCCATATAGTAAGTCCTCCATATAGTAATTCATTCCCCATATAGTAAGTCCCCCATATAGTAATTCATTCCCCATATAGTAAGTCCTCCATATAGTAATTCATTCCCCATATAGTAAGTCCCCCCTATAGTAATTCATCCCCCATATAGTAAGTCCCCCATATAGTAAGTCCCCCCCCTGTGTCAATTCACTTACCTTTGGTCCGCGCGTTCCTCTCGTATTCCCGCGCCGTTCTGGTCTTCAGGGAGGACTGTGAGAGGAGTTCGTCACGCTGCCCCGCCTACATCCTGGCTGCCCCGCCTACATCCTGACAGCTGCAGAGTCCTGACGTCCGAGAGGAGGGAGGGGGGCGGCCATCCGAGAGGGGGGGCGGCCATCCGAGAGGAGAGGAGGGGAGAGGAGGGAGGGGAGCGGGCGCCCGGCACACAGGAGAGCCGCATCTAAATTTGTAAAGAGCCGCGGCTTGCCGACCACTGGCCTTGCGGGAGCCTAGCTCCGCGGGCCGGATTAAAAGGTCCGCCGGGCCGTATACGGCCCGCGGGCCGTAGTTTGCCCATTGCTGGCTTAGATGCAGCTGCTCGGCCATGGAAACCCATTCCATGAAGCTCTCTACACACTGTTGTTGGGCTCATCTGAAGGCCACACCAAGTTTGGAGGTCTTTAGCTATTGACTCTGCAGACAGTTGGCGACTTCTGCGCACTGTGCGCTTCAGCATGTACTGACCCCGCTCTGTCATGTGACGTGGCCTACCACTTGGTGGCTGAGTTGCTGTTGTTCCCAGTGGCTTCCACTTTGTTATAATCCCACTAACAGTTGAGCGTGGAATATTTAGTAGCCAGGAAATGTCACGGATGGACTTATTGCACAGGTGACCACCTATCACGGGACCACGCTTGGAGTCACTGAGCTCCTGAGAGCGACCCATTCTTTCACCAATGTCTGTAGAAGCCGTCTGCATGCCTAGGGGCTTGATTGTATACACCTGTGTCCATGGAGGGGATTGGAACACCTGAATCACATGATTTGGAGGGGATTGGAACACCTGAATCACATGATTTGGAGGGCGGGCCCAATACTTTTGGCGATATAATGTATGTGGAGGGACAGCTGGGAGGTGATAGGTCACCGTCTCTCTGTCTGTTTTAGGACCAATTCACACTCCATGTGTTTCAGTTGCTTTTTTTCTGCATCCAAAAAGCACAGAAAGTAGGTGATATGGTTGTCAATGTCATAGTTCACATCAATACTTGCAGTTCCAGTTGCAGAAAAAAAAAGTAGAACATTGCTCAGAACGGGCTTACCAATGGTGACAACAGCTGACCATGCCTGTTGAAAAACACCCCCCCCCCCCAGCACACAGATGGCGATTGACTGCTTCAGTTGTGCAGGTTTCCCTATGAGACTGCATAGACAAGGGGGAAGGTCCATTCCCTCCACTCAGGTCTCATTCGAGGTGGTATCAGAAAGTTTTGAGATTAGTTTTGTAACACGCCAACAGATGGCAGCACTAGTCTGCACGCACAGTCACATGGAGCACCAACCTTCATAAATCAGTGTGTCATCCTGTGTACATCGGGAGCTGTGCAACTGGTGCTGTTCCGACCACGTGCGTTACCACATCTGCTATTTTATCACGGACAGCAAGTTAGAACAAAGTGTCAACTGTTGTCACCATTGGTAGACCTGCTCTGAGCAATCCCATGTAGCCTGCATTGGTGTGCGTGTAGAAAGGAAGTGGCTGTGGGAGGTCAGCAGCAATGAGATGAAATGAGAGATAAAAACAAGTATTTTATTATAGAAAAATGGAAAACTTTTGATACCACCCCCGCTCTATGCTGTGCTGAGTGTGACATCAGATCCCCACCCCTGGGTTTCCCTATGAGACTACGTAGACAGGGGTGTGTCCATTTCCTCCACTCAGGTCTCATATTACACTCAGTCCCTGCTCTATGCTGTGCTGTGTGTGACATCAGATCCCCACCCCCAGGTTTCCCTATGAGACTGCATAGACAGGGGTGTGTCCATCCCCTTCACTCAGGTCTCATATTACACTCAGCTCCCCGCTCTATGCTGTGCTATGCGTGACATCAGATCCCACCCCAGGTTTCCTTATGAGACTGCATAGATGAGTGTGTGTCCATTCCTTCCACTCAGGTCTCATATTACATTCAGATCCCAGCTCTATGCTGTGCTGTGTGTGACACCAGACCCTGACACCCAGGTTTCCTTATGAGACTGCATAGACAGGGGTGTGTCCATTCCCTCCACTCAGGTCTCATATTACACTCAGCTCCCCGCTCTATGCTGTGCTGCATGTGACATCAGATCCCCACCCCCAGGTTTCCTCATGAGACTGCATAGATGGGGGGTGTCCATTCCTTCCTCTCAGGTCTCATATTAAACTCAGCTCTCAGCTCTATGCTGTGCTGTGTGTGACATCAGATCCGCACTCCCAGATTCCCCTATGAGACTGTATAGACATGGGTGTGCTCATTCCTTCCACTCAGGTCTCATATTACACTCAGCTCTCCGCTCTATGCTGTGCTATGTGTGACATCAGATCCCCACCCCCAGGCTTCCCTATGAAACTGTGTAGATGGGGGTGTGTGGCCATTCCTTCCACTCAAGTCTCATATTACACTCAGCTCCCCGCTCTACGCTGTGCCGTGTGTGACATCAGATGGCCACATGTAGTCTCCATCAGGAGCCTGACAACGCAAGAAAACAATTGGGACAGAGTGTTGTCATTACAGGAAGTGCCTGAACAAGGACTTTCATGGCAGGATCACCAGGGATTTTTTTTTTTTAGTAAGGGCTGGAGAATTCTAAATCTGGAACATGACTTTTGGAATGACATTGGCGTGTGGAAGCTTCCGTGAGACTTTAGTGATTGGGGTTTCTATGTGCTGTAGGGGAGGAGGAGGCTCTGCGGAGAGGGATGAAGGAGATTAGACTGATATAGGACAGAGATATGGAGGAGGGATGTAATAAAACGGCCACTCGAGACCAGACTTCCAGCCAAGAGTCAGTCCAATTATTTTCATGGAAAGAGATAGCTCTGAAAAGAGTCGGTTTTGGCAAGAAAAAGTGCATTAAGAAATGTCATAATCTGCTCCGACAGAGTCATGGAGAGGAGATTTGAAGGGTAAATCCACCTTTGAACACTTTCCGCAGATATTCTAAACCAGGGCAGCGCAATAATAATCGTCTTCGTACACTCTGCATAGTTAAAGCTGACCTCCGGCCTCCCCTCCGGTCTGGTACAGTTGTACCGGCTCCTCTCCTGGACTGAAACGGCTTACTCTGATTTCACTGCACACTGTGAGCTTCTCACAATGTGCATTAGAAGCTGCAGCAAGTCATGTTCTGGCTGGAGGACATCCAGCATCATCTAGCCCTCTCCTCCCCATCCTGGCTGTCCCTGGCCCCGTCCCTTTCATTCATTGGATTTCAGTGCTATCGATCATGGAGGCTCAGCATCACATGTGGGTGTTACTTCAGCAAATACAGCCGGCCTAGAAACCACCACTCCTCCAGACTTTCACTGACACCATCAAGGCGTTTTGGATATTTGCATAACTCCTCCCAAGAGCCGGCCCACTGCTTGCATCAAGGCTGAAGTCTCTTAAAGTGGCTGTAAACTACACTGATATGCTTTCAACTGTACATTTCACAGACCAATAGGGAGCAATTAGGAGAAGTTCATTGTTGGGGTTTACATACTGTGAAATATGAACAAAGCACATCCCTCTATAGTGTGTACTTGTCTCAGTCCAGAGCACTAAGTGTCATTTCTGTCTGCTGCCTCCTTCCTCTGCTATCAGCATGAGTCACTTCTGACAAGTTTTCCTGACACAGAGAGAAAAAAGGTGACGGGAGAGAGCTACAGCACACAGCCTGTGATTGACAACTTCAGCTCTGTTCCTCTGTGCTGTCGGTGAAGAGAGGTGTGTCTATTCCCTCCAATTAACTCTCAGAGTTCTCCTCACTGAGCTCTCTGCCCCCTTTTTTTTTTGGACAGCTCAGGCAAGCTGTATAAATTCTGCATGCACTTTGAATAGGTGTAGAGAAGAGAATGCTACAGATAAACAGGTACAACTTATGTAAGAGGATTTTGTTTTTCATTTCACCTGAAGCCAGTCACTTCACTGGGTATATGGAAGGGTTTACAACCACTTTAGCTGGCAACTAACTCCCAGCTGGGCACAGTGGACACTGTCCCGGCATCATGCAGGGTCAACGTCTATTTCCTGGACTGAGATGCCGGCTCAGAGATGACACCGTCATGTAAATCCTGGTGCCTGTGCAGTTCTTGGCTGTGTGTACAAATGCAGCATCCCATCACCTTGTGACTTGCTGCACAGTTACAATGTTGCAGTCTGATCACCTGGGGGAAAGGAGACTGAGGAAATGCCTTCTCCTGCCTGCAGCAGAATGATGACCTCATCTCAGCCTAGGCAAAGCAACATTACCGTTGCATATTAGAAATGTATTCATGCAGATTTGTAAAGTTACTGAAAGGTCGATTTTAAATGAAACCCTTCAATCCCTGACATTAAAGTGTCTGTAAACCTGAAACGAAAAATGAACAAAGCATATCCCTACATAGTGTGTACTTGCCTCAACCCAGCAGCACTGAATGTGATTTCTGTCAGCAGTCTCATTCCTCTGCTATCTGCATAAGTCACTCCTGACAGTCTATGCTGACACCAAGCAATCTCAGGAGACAATTCCAGCAGGTGATTGACAGCCTCAGTTGTGAAGGTTTCCCTATGAGACTGTGTAGAAGGGGGTGTATCCATTCCCTTCACTCAGGTCTCAGGTTACACTCAGCTTCTTGCTCTATACTGTGTTGTGTGTAACATCAGATTCCCACCCCCAGGTTTACCTATGAGATTATGTAGAGGGGCGTGTGTCCATTCCCTTCACTCAGGTCTCATGTTACACTCAGCTCCCTGCTCTCTGCTGTGCTGTGTGTAATATCTGATCCCCCCCAGGTTTCCCTATGAGACTGTGTAGAGGAGGGTGTGTCCATTCCCTTCACTCAGGTCTCAGGTTACACTCAGCTAATTGCTCTATGCTGTGTTATGTGTAACATCAGAACCCCATCCCCAGATTTCCTTATGAGACTGTTTAGAGAAGTGTATGTCCATTCCCTTCACTCAGGTCTCAGGTTACACTCAGCTCCCTGCTCTATGCTCTGTTATGTGTGACATCAGAACCCCACCCCCAGGTTTATTATTTTATTTATTATTACAGGTTTCCCTATGAGACTGTTCAGAGGGGGTGTGTCCATTCCCTTCACTCAGGTCTCAGGTTACACTCAGCTCCCTGCTCTATGCTGTGCTGTGTGTGACATCTGATCTCCACCCCCAGGTTTCCCTATGAGACTGTGTAGAGAGGGGTGTGTCCATCCCCCCACTCATGTCTCAGATTACACTCAGCTGTGTGCTCTGTGCTGTGCTGTGTGTGACATTTGATCTCCACCCCCAGGTTTCCCTAATAGACTGTGTAGAGAGGGGTGTGTCCATTCCCCCCACTCATGTCGCAGATTACACTCAGCTGTGTGTTCTGTGCTGTGCTGTGTGTGACATCAGATCTCCACCCCCAGGTTTCCCTATGAGACTGTGTAGAGAGGGGGTGTGCCCATTCCCCCCTCAGGTCTCAGATTACACTTAGCTCTGTGCTCTATGCTGTGCTGTGTGTGACATCAGATCTCCACCCCCAGGTTTCCCTATGAGACTGTGTAGAGAGGGGGTGTGCCCATTCCCCCCTCAGGTCTCAGATTACACTCAGCTCTGTGCTCTATGCTGTGCTGTGTGTGACATCAGATCTCCACCCCCTGACTCTGGAGCTCAGAAATTCTATGTCAATTCTGGAAGGGTTTGTAACCACTTTACTACTAGCTAACCCCTATGCACATAATTTACCCTAAACAGGTTGTTGTAGACATTTCCCATAATCCTGTGCTGCCAGATTGAGAAAGGCTTCCACAGTGCTGCTCATCGGGACGATAGGCTCTTACTATTAATTTTTAAAATTTTATTTAGAACTTCATCGCTTTGCATTCAGTGCTTCCTGTAAACTTCAAAGTGGGTGGAACGGGAACATGATTCTTTTTTATATTTCTGAATGATCAGGGGTGAACATAATGAGACTGCTGAGAGACTTTGATCCGCGGAATTGGGAATATCTGTCTTGTAAAATCAAAAGTACTTGATTAGGTGTTCCCAGAAGATCAGGTTTTTACACAGCAGGCTGGCTTGGTGCATTAAAACAATGGCAGAGTGAAAAGTCTTGGGAAGGTAGACATCCTTTAAATGCATTTCCGTGATCATTTTTTTTTGAGTGCACTTTTAGGAAACATAGAAGAGTGACGGCAGAAAGAGACAAAGTGGTCCATCGAGTCTGCCCAGTTTTATTGTTTATTTTACCCTTTTTTTTATCTGAGTATAGAAGTATGTCTGTCCTGAGCTGTCCTGAGCTGCCCTGAGCATGTTTACATTCACTTACTGTGGACCGACTCACTACCTCTGCTGGAAGTCCATTCCAAGCATCAACTACTCTTTCAGTAAAATAATACTTTCTAAGATTAGTTTTGAACTTTTATATATAGGAATCAAGACCTCCTTCCTCCTGCCGGTGACCCCTCTAGTGATATAAAGATCTATATAGAGGAGTCAGGACCTCCTTCCTCCTGCTGGTGACCCCTCTAGTGATAACTACAGATCTATATAGAGCAACTAGGACCTCTTTTCAACCGTTGGTGACCCCTCTAGTGATATAAAGATCTATATAGAGGAATCAGGACCTCCTTCCTCCTGCTGGTGATCCCTCTAGTGATATAAAGGTCTATATATAGGAATCAGGACCTCCGTCCTCCTGCTGGTGATCCCTCTAGTGATATAAAGATCTATATATAGGAATCAGGACCTCCGTCCTCCTGCTGGTGACCCCTCTTTTGATAACTACAGATCTATATAGAGCAACTAGGACCTCTTTTCAACCGTTGGTGACCCCTCTAGTGATCACTAAAGAGCTATATAGAGGAGTCAGGACCTCTGTCCTCCTGCTGGAGATCCCTCTAGTGATATAAAGATCTATATAGAGGAATCAGGACCTCCTTCCTCCTGCTGGAGATCCCTCTAGTGATATAAAGATCTATATAGAGGAATCAGGACCTCCTTCCTCCTGCTGGTGACCTCTCTAGTGATAACTAAAGATCTATATATAGGAACCAGGACCTCTTTCCAACCACTGGTGACCCCTCTAGTGATAACTAAAGAGCTATAGAGAAGAATCAGGACCTCTTTCATCCTGCTGGCGACCCCTCAAGTGATAAATAAAGAAGTATAGAGAGGAATCAGGACATCCCTCCTCCTGCTGGTGATCCCTCTAGTGATATAAAGATCTATATAGAGGAATCAGGACCTCCTTCCTCCTGCTGGTGATCCCTCTTGTGATAACTAAAGATCTATATAGAGCAACTAGGACCTCTTTTCAACTGTTGGTGACCCCTCTAGTGATAACTAAAGAGCTACATAGAGGAGTCAGGACCTCCGTCCTCCTGCTGGTGATCCCTCTAGTGATAATTAAAGATCTATATAGAGGAACCAGGACCTCTTTCCAACCACTGGTGATCCCTCTAGTGATAACTAAAGAGCTATGGAGAGGAATCAGGACCTCTTTCCTCCTGCTGGTGACCCCTCTAGTGATAACTAAAGAGCTATAGAGAGGAATAGGGACCTCCTTCCTCCTGCTGGTGACCCCTCTTGTGATAATTAAAGATCTATATAGAGGAACCAGGGCCTCCTTCCTCCTGCTGGTGACCCCTCTAGTGATAACTAAAGCTCTATATAGAGGAATCAGGACCTCTATCCAACTGCTGATGATCCCTCTAGTGATAACTAAAGAGCTGCATAGAGGAATCAGGAATTTCGTCCTCCTGCTGGTTATCCCTCTAGTGATATAAAGTTCTATATAGAGGAATCAGGACCTCCTTCCTCCTGCTGGTGACCCCTCTAGTGATATAAAGATCTATATAGAAGAATCAGGACCTCCTTCCTCCTGCTGGTGACCCCTCTAGTGATATAAAGATCTATATAGAGGAATCAGGACCTTTTGCTGGTGACCCCTCTAGTTGAGGATTTATATAGAGCAATCAGGTCAAGAACAGAATGCCACCCTTACAAACAGCTAAAAAGATCTACCAAGTGCTATTGGACCAGAAACTATGCAGACACCACGAAATGGCACTTGAAACAGCCACAAATCAAGGAACCCTAAGCAACCTCAGTGGGAACCCTAGGGTTTCATGGAACCTTGGTTAAGAATGAATGCTCTAATGGTAACTAAAGTTCTATATAGGGGAATCAGGACCTCCTTCCTCCCAATGAGGCTTACTCTAGTGATAACTATAGATCTATATGGGGGAATATGGACCTCCTTCCTCCTGCTGGTGATCTCTCCAGTGATAACTAAAGGTCCTTATTGAGGAATAGGGACCTCTTTCCTTCTGCTTTTGATTCCTCTAGTGATAATTAAAGATCTATATAGAGGGATCAGGGCCTCTTTCCTTGTAACTGAGACCCTTCTAGTGATGTTTAAAAATTTGAAGAGGGGGATCAGGTATCAGGGGAATCAGGTACCCCCAATATTGTACTCTGGGAGAACCTTGGGTTCCATGGAAACCTTGGTTAAGGCTGTATGCTCTAATGGAAACTAAAGATCTACAGTATATAGGGGAATCAGGACCTTCTTCCTCCCACTGGGGTTTACTCTAGTGACAACTAAAGATCTATATTGAGAAATCAGAACCTCCTTCCTCCTGCTAGTGATCCCTCTTGTGATAACTAAAGATCTCCATAGGGGGATAAGGACCTCAATCCTCCTGCTGGTGACCCCTCTAGTGATAACTAAGGATCTGTATAGAAGAATCGGGACCTCCTTCCTCCTGGCGGGGACCCCTCTAGTGATAACTAAAGATCTGAATAGAAGAAATGGGACCTCCTTCATCCTGGTGGGGACCCCTCTTGTGATAACTAAAGATCTCCATAGGGGGATAAGGACCTCATTCCTCCTGGTGGGGACCCCTCTTGTGATAACTAAAGATCTCCATAGGGGGATAAGGACCTCATTCCTCCTGCTGGTGACCCTTCTAGTGATAACTAAGGATCTGGATAGAAGAATCGAGACCTCCTTCCTCCTGGTGGGGACCCCTCTAGTGATAACTAAAGATCTGTATAGAAGAATCGGGACCTCCTTCCTCCTGGTGGGGACCCCTCTAGTGATAACTAAAGATCTGTATAGAAGAATCGGGACCTCCTTCCTCCTAGTGGGGACACCTCTTGTGATAACTAAAGATCTAAAGAGGGGAATCAGGGGCAACACGGTACCCCCAATATTGTACTCAGATGATTAATTTTCCCTAACTGTATTAGTTCGCATTTAGAAACATTGAACTGTAACGAATAGTCCCAAATAATTGCCTGTTTATATTCTCCTTTTTTTTTTCTGTGATAGGATCTACCCCCATGATCATTCCAGAAAAGGAATTATTCTAATGCAAAAATAGAGTCTACGCTCTTTGAGGAACTTCTAGTCTTTTTTTTCGAAACCCTTAACATTGGGGAGGAATATTAGCAGGAAACCGTTGATGGTGTTTTTCTCATGTCAATTCACCGATGAGGCTCTCCAGTTTTATCGAGCAGTAAATGAGCATTCAGTCAGATGTAGACTGAAAAGATTTTGGGGGGAATTGGAGTGCTTTGCGCAAAATAATATTATTAATAGAATTTCAAGTGGTCGTAGGCATTTTAGGAATGTGCGCTGAAGACGTTGGATGTTATTTTTGATAAATGGGTAAATCAAAATAATATACAAGTACAAATGAAATACGAGTTTTTAGATGTAAGTATGTCTTCAGATGAAGTCATTATAGGGGCAACATCAACTAAATCTTCGATAACTGGTCTCCAGATAATTACCGAAAGTACAAGCTCTCATCCTGGTAGTATAAGCCCCAGCAGATAATTTTGGGTCTGGTATTCATGGGGGAGAAAGAGGTTTGTCCCCCTCCAGGCCCTTTCCTGCAGATGCCCATGTGTAAACACATCTTTCTTTACCTTGTATCTTTCAGACTATGTTACAATAATGCATACTTACCATACTTGCCAACATTTTAGTCCTGATTCCTAGGGACAGTTACCCATACCCACAGCCTTCCTCAGGCTTATCCCATGACCAGATGCTGCCACCCAAACTCTATCCACTTACTAGATTTGCTGAATCCTGCCTCCAATTATGTGGGGATGGCCCACTTGAGCCCTTGATCACCATAGCAAATGCCTTATTGAGTTACTGCTCATGTCCAGTAACTCAAATTAGGTGACACCTTGATCTTGGGACATCATCCAGGATTCAGAATTATCAAGACCGAGGTCTAACATGTGGGACTGCCTTAGAAAATCTGGGACAGTTGGCATCTATGATATAGGCTTCTGGGAATCTGATGTAGATCTGATAATAAGATTATATGTGCATTTACCATATTTTATGAATTCTATTCACCTATGAAAGCCTCCTTTGTATGGATTTCTAAACACCCCAAGGCTTCTGCTGGGTACCACTATCTTGGATGTAATGTCAGCAGACCCAGTAGACTCTCACTCTATAGCAGCCTTTCTCAACCTGTTTGCCCATGGTGGAACCTTTGACATAATTTTTGGTTCTTGAAGAATCCTTGTAAAAACCAATTAATTGGGGGAGTCAATGGGAAAAAAATGCCCCTTACATTGGTGGTCAGTGGGACCAGACAGCTAAAAAAGACCATTGGTGTCATGCTGCTGGCACTTTGGCCTTGGCCTCAGAACTATGCAGGCAATATCAAAATTGAAAGTCTGTCAGACACAGCTCAAGTAACCCCTAGTAACTTCTGGAGGAACCCTAGGATTCCATGGAACCTAGTTTGGAACAGGCAATAATTAGACACTTCCAGAAGAAGTGAGGTCTATGACATCCAAGGAGGGAGGAAGCTGTACTAGAGAATTGGCCCAACAACAATAAATATTATTTATGGAAAGTAAAAAAAGTAGGCATGTGAAGAATTTAGATTTTCTGTGATTTTTACCTGCAGTTGGTGACTCTTTAAAGCTAAACTCCAGGCAAAACCTCTATCTGTCTCTCTCTCAGAGGCGGAGGAGATTGCTTTTTGTGGATTCCCTCCCAGTGACAACTGAAAATGGCTCATATTAGGTTTTCAAGCTTTTTATAACTACACTGGTTTTGGGGAGGATCAAACACTTAAAGATGAACTCCAGCCTTCCCTTCACACTTGCATAGGTGTACAGGCTGCTCTCCTGGACTGGAGTCAGCTAGTGCCCACCTCTTGTCCTAGCTTGTGGATGTTCATCATCGTCTAGCACTTTTCTACCCAGCTTGGATGTCCTTGGCCCACCCCTTTTAATTGACTGGATATCAGTTCTTTCAGTCATGGAGGCCTCATTTGTGCATGTTATATAGGGCCAAACACTTATCAAGACCTTTGGATATTTGCATAAGATCCCCCAGGAACCATTCCACTGCATGCATCAGGTTTGAAGACTCTTGAGAAAAGTCCTGAGGAAGGGTGCTGTGATGTTTTCAAAATTGCTATGTACAGCACCCTGCTTGCCCCTCCCACCAGCTCTGATCTGCCTCAGTTGCATAGAGAAGTAAAGAAATCTAGTAATGTAATCATTGGGTTTAAAATTCGGTATGAAATGAAATAGGACATTTTTATTTAAAATTCCATTAGAATGTTGATGAGGGGGGAAAGGAGGAACCAGGGAAGGCAAAAACTTGAGCTTTAAATCTTTCCGACAGGCTTAATGACACCAATTTTAGGGTCCAGTTTGCATCACAATATGTTGCCTATTTGCTTAGACTGCAATGTTTCTCCTTATACATATCCATCTTCAGATTTGTAAATGTAAATATATATATATATATATATATATACACACACAGTATATATTTTATATATGTGTATATATATATATATATACATAAAAATATATATGTTACTTATGTGGCAGTGCGGTATCCTGCCATGGTGGAAATCATGATGGAGACACAGGATTCTCAACTAAACAGGTTGAGGGGCTCCAGGCAGTTCTCACAATGCAGAGGAAACTGGTTTATAAGTTTCCTCTTTGGTTTGTAAAGCCTGTTTTGGGACCTGTAGCCTGGAGATTTCTTAGAGATTTGGGAGGGATGAAATCTCCAATCCTGGGCCCATATTTTGGGAGCAGCCAGCGTGCTGATTGCACAGGTGTGTGCAGGCCTTTTAGTGGAGGCCAGGCGGGCTCCACCCCGGCAAACGGAGTCAGGAGGGCTCCACCCCGGCAGACGGGAGGTCTCTGCCTTGGAGTCAGGTGGAAGCCGGACTAGCTGTGTGCTAGTGCCATACTTTGGGAAGAGTCTGCAGGAGGCAGACTTAAAACTGCGTGCAAGCCAGGAGGCTGAATATTGTTGTGTTTGATGGTGGATACCCCTGCGTGGGAAGCATTTGTGTTTTCTTGAACTTTCTTAAATAAAAGTGGGTAAAAAAGCCCTGAAAAGAAAGCGAGTTGCTGTGTGTTTAACAAGAAGAGCTCTACCACTTGAAGCGAGTTCCCACACTATATATATATATATATATATATATATATATATATATATATATATATATATAGTAACATATATTTTTTTATGTATATAATTTAAAAAAAAAGTGTAAATAAATTTAAAAAAATAATATATATATTGGGTTTAAAATTCGGTATGAAATGAAATAGAACATTTTTATTTAAAATTTCCATTAGAATGTTGATGAGGGGGGAAAGGAGGAACCAAGGAAGGCCAAAACTTGAGCTTTAAATCTTTTCGACAGGCTTAAAGACACAAATTTTAGGGTCCAGTTTGCATCACAATATGTTGCCTATTTGCTTAGACTTTAAATGCTTCTCCTTATACATATCCATCTTCAGATTTGTAAATGTAAATATATATATATATATATATATATATATATATACATAGTATATATATTTATATATATATATATATATATATATATATATATATATAAAAAGTACCTTTACATATATATATATATATATATATATATATATATATATATATATATGGTAACATATATTTTTTTATGTATATAATTAAAAAAAGAATAAATAAAAAAAAAAAAATATATATATATATATATATGTATATATATATATATATGTGTGTGTATATGTGTATATATATATATATGTATATATATATATATATATAATTTATTTATTTATATATATATCTATATGTTATATATTTTCTATATAGCCTTTTATGATTAGGAAAAAAAAAGTTAATAGTTATAATAATTACCAACTGCACCTGACATTACCTACTTGTCATTTTTCTTTCTTACGGTAAAATCTATCCATTTGCCTCCTGCTTTACACAATGACTTTCGTCTTACTTTTTTACCAAGTGCGTTTGAAAGTGATCACTTCATAACTATTATATCCCTTTTTTTTTTTACCATACGCTCTGGATGTGTTGTATTTCTTCCTTCCTTTTTAGGTTGTTTTATGCCTTTCAGTATGAAAAGGGTAATTGATGGTCTACAAAAATGAAGGGGGGGGGGGGTAGGGGGTGGAAATGCACTCGTGTTTAGAGCTATGTGTGAATCAAAGGCCATTGTGTGCTCAGAAAAGAAAAATATTCTTTTGTTTGTCTTTTTTTATTTATTGCAAGAAATTGTTACAATTGCTACAGAGAATAGAAGTGGTTCTGTTTCGGCTTAACACTGCCGTAATGGCTGTGATTTTTGTTGTACACTTTATAAACAGCTATGAACAAGAAAATGTAGAAAAAAGAAAAACTGTAGCTTTTTTTTTTACTGCATGAGCCCCCAAATTTAGTCATTGGCGGTTTTTAATTGTACAAATCCATTACCGATTGTTTTGCATCTGCCCACTGGGCTGTGCATCCTCTTTTTTCTGTTTACCAAGGCCAAGGCCGAGGATGAAATAATTTATCGCTGTTCCTGTTGGGTTTTTATGTAATAACTTTAAAACTCATATAAAGTAATGACCCAAAAACTCTTTTAACGTTCATTATAAAATGTGAAATATTTTCCAGATCCGCAGCAATTATGTGACCAGACATAACTGTTTCACACTTGAGTAAATACAGGGAGGATTTTAACACAACTTTATTATCACCTAGTCTATTCCTTTGCATTTGCGGGATAATACTGCTTTAATAATTTTTTTCCCTCTGCCGAAAAGTTAAGTAATGGCCAAATTTCCATCAAGCCTGCGTTTATTGGTTTTCACAATAGAGTGCTGGAATATATAATTAGGCTTACATTGCCTTCTTAACGGCCATCAAATGTTGTGTAAAGATCTATGGCGCGTCGGTGCGGAGTTTAAAGTTAGCACGTTGGCTGTGATATTTATTTGTAATATTGCATAAATACAAAAGTATTATTTTTTAAGAGGATAGCCGCATGTTTATATTCCGGGGAATAACTTTCATTTGTAGGGAAATAAGGCAATAATAGGACGTAACATACCAACCATAATCTCTACACTCTTTGACATTCACATGTGGTATCAGCATTTTCCTTGTTCTTTTTCATCTATTCTTTCCATATACTCCGGTTTGTCCTCTGTCATTCCGCTCTCTCTCTCTTTTTCCTCGTCAGTCTTACAGTACTCTCTTTTTTTCATCTTTCTTTCTTGCTTTCTTTAATACATTCATTGTATGGTTCTTTTCTTTTCGTTCTTTTTTTTTTTTTGCCTTTTTCTAAATTCCTTTCTTCCTTCCTACTCTCTTTCCTCCCTTACACCATACCATCCTACCCTTCTCCTTTTCTATTTCTTTGTTGCTATTTTCTTGTATTCCTTTCTGATTCCCATTCATTCTTTCTTTCATTATTTCTTTCTTTCCTTTCCCTCCCTTTCTTTTCTTTGTTCCCTCCCTACATCCTTTATTTCCATTTTACATTCTTATCCATCACATCTCTTTTTCTTGTTTTTTATTTTTTCCTTACATCCTTTCTTCCTTCTCTTCCTACTCCTTTCATTTTTTCCTTTCCTTTCTCCTTTCTCCTTTCTCCTTTCTCCTTTCCTTTCCTTTCCTTTCTTTTCCTTTTTCCTTTCCTTTCCTTTCCTTTCTACTTTCTCTTTTCCTTTCCTTTCCTTTCTTTTCCTTTTTCCTTTCCTTTTCTTTCCTTCCCTTTCCTTTCCTTTCCTTCCCTTTCCTTTCCTCTTTCTCTTTTCATTTTTCCTTTCCTTTCCTTTTCTTTCCTTTCTTTCCCTTTCCTTTCCTTTCCTCTTTTCCATTTCTCTTTCCTTTCCTTTCCTTTTTCATTCCCCTTTCCCTTTCTTTCCCCTTCTTCTTTCTTTTCCCTTTTCCTTTCTTTTCCATTTCCTTTCCACTCCTTTCCCTACTTCTTTATTCCTTCTCTTTCTTCCTTACTCCTTCCCACTCTACCTTCCTTACTTCCTCACATCCTTTCTTTCACTCTTTCTACCTGCCTTGATCCTCCCTTTTTTTATGTTTTATTACTATTCTTTCCTTTTTATACTCTATGCTTTCATTTTTTCATTATTCTATCACTTTCTTTCTTGTTCCTTCCCTTTCATCCTTCCTTATTCCCTCCCAGACCTTATTCATTTCTCTGATCATATCTTGCACCTTCCTGTTCCTACTCCATCCCTTTCTACTTGTTCCTCCACTTTATTCCTTGCTTCTCTTCCTTCCTCCCTCGTTCTATTCTTTTCCCTCCCGTCCTTTCCTTTTCAGTCCTTCCCTTCTATTTCTCTGTTTTTCCTTCACTTCTCCCGTTCTTTCTCTTCTGCCCTTGCGCTCTTTCCTTCCGACATCTCTTCTTTCTATATGTTCTGTCTGCTCTGTCGTAGGTTTCTATTTGTACCTTGTTCTTCATTCCATCCTCTTGACACCCACCATCTCTCTAATGTTTTCTCTTACTTTAAACTAGTGTGAATCCCCCAAGGATTACTCTGTACTGGCCGGAATATACTCTCTCAATATTTACTCTACCGTTATGTAGGGGCCCTTTTGAGCCCCTGAAATGCGTTGGCTCTTTACTGCATACGACTTCTAAAATAAAAATGTACTCTGGACTTTGCAGATTTCGTTTATTGCTTTCTTACATATACTTTTAGATAGTTTTGAGATACTAACCACTCCATGACCTGGTTCTCTGTGGAGCTACCTACTGTAAATGCATTTCTCTAAGAGAACCATGTAAGAAATGTGGATCTCCACCCAGGGGTGGGCTGACCATTTGGAAACTCGGGCACTGCCCGAGGGCCCGGGGTCAGTAGGGGGCCCCATGAGATGCCCCTGGTACCTTTTTCATAGGCTTTTTTGAGTTTGGGCAAGGACACAGGGGCCCCATGATCCCCTATTGCCCGGGGGCCCCATGAGTTGTCAGTCCGCCCCTGTCTCCACCCAAAGAAAGTGATCCAGTGCTATGCACCACCATCATCTATTATTTATCTTTAATCTCCTAGATTGTAAGCTCCCAGGATCAGGGCCCTCCTATCCCTCTTGTATTGAACTGTATTGTTGCTGTATTGTCTCCCGGTATATTGTAAAGCGCTGAGCAAACTGTTGGCGCCATATAAATCCTGTATAATAATAATAATAATCTTTCGCTATCACTTTCTCAACTTCAAACACTTTTTTCTATATGACTTATTTTTCCATCCACAGATCTCTGTTTCCTTTTCTCCCCAACTCCATTAATCTTACTCTTGGCTCTGATGTCACCATTAATGGTCAGGTGTCCACATACTGCCTCCTGCAATACGTTGAGAGAACTGAGTAATGCCTCTACTACTCTCTCTATATACCAGTTGGAGGAAGTTGTAACCATTTAATGCCCAATTACTGATTCCTGCCTTGGAAAGTAGCATGAAAGAGAGATCACCACCCCCAGAAAAGAATATATTTTGCCTGAGAGGTGTATTCCTGCCAATAACTGTTACCTTCAAGCTTCACATATCAACATCCATTATAGCATTATTAGCACTCATACACAATGATGCCAAAGCTTGGCACCCGTCATATATTCCCACAGCCTACTGAGTACTCATTAATGTTCTTTCCAGTACGGGTGTATTGTGGCCAGTGGGCCAAAGCACAAAAATTTAGTCATTCACTTAGACTAAAGCTGAACCTGAACAAGCATGGATTGTAATGCTCTCAGGCTGAGGTGGCAACCAGGGCCATCACAGTGCTTCACCTTACACAAGGAATAGAAGGTGAAGGATAATTAAAGGCATCCATCGCTCCTTCATCATATATACTGGATTTAAAACTTATTTTAAGGCCGCACAAACTCAACAGTGCTCATCTTGTATGTTCCTTGTTTTTTCTCTGTATGTTGGTATTTTGGTGCCCAGAACCTGTCGTTTTTGGCCACAAGCTTTTGGTGCTGCAAGCCCTTAAGAATTACAGCCATTAAAAAGGTCACCTGACCTGTAGTCTATCCCTAATCCTTACATCCACAACACCCAACACTTAACCTAAACCTAAAAATTGGCTCCTGTGCTGACCATACATGGCAATTTGTTAGTCAATGTTAATCGCAAGTAGTTGATAGCAACAGATCACCACCAAAAAGTTTGATAAACCATCAGAATTTGGTCAATCATGGAGTCAAAACTTCCATACAATTTAGTGAAAGACTGAAAAAAAATGGCAATGTCTTCAGTGATCGGATTTTTCCATTGGGTTCCATCGGGGCAATTTCGACACCATCTCCTTGACGATGAGCAAAACCACCATTTAATGTCTTTGAGTGCTTTGTAATTGTCACCAAAAAAACAGAATCAGAAATGTAGCTGCCACTTCTATGGCAGCTCAAAATGTACATCTAAACCATATCTATATAATATTTAGGGCTAAAGCACGGGGTCTTGATCATAAAATACTGTTTTCACCTTTTTCCCTTCCTTTTTCACATCTCAGTGCTGCTGACCTCCTCCAGTCTATTTAAGCCTCCTCCTGTCTACAACGTACATGCAAACACTCCAGCCACTTCCTATCTACATGCAATAGCTCCAACCACTACTGTCTAGAGATGAGCTTTGGTTTGGTCCAAACTCATATTCGGCCTATCTAGAAGGAAGCTATCAGTGCCAGCTCAATTGGCTGCAGCCGAGCATTGACCCACTCCGCAGCTGTACGTACACAAAGGGATGGGAATGCTGATGACATCATTGACACTGCCAACCAAATCCAGATCCTTAACTATTCCGCCTGAATTAATTTGATTCCACCTCAGATCATTGAACGTTATACTCCGCTCAAATATTTAATGCTTAGGTTGGCCTTAAGTGGCTTGACACCCCCCCAGTCCAGGCGTTTGATGTGATGCTTGGGAGAGGGCCGCAGCCACCATCTAGGTCCGGAGGGATCTTGCTTGCAGTGGAAATTCGCAAAGTGCCAGTTTGACTAATCTAGCACCTAAGAAACACTTTTATAGAGCCATCGAACTTGGAATTCCACAGACAAGAAATAAAGACCAAAAAAGCCCCTACTTTAGATAGAGGGTATATTCGGCCTAACCTGAAAGTATGGTGTTAGTGCTGACCCACTCAGCTATGGCCAGGGCATCCACTCACTCCACAGCTGCATGTACACAAAGAGCTGAGGATGCTCATGACATCATTGACCCAATATGGTGACATGGCCATATTAAGTCAATGGCATTCCGTGTAAGTATGGCTATGGGGTGGGGAATGCCCTGGCTGCAACTTATTGACATCATTGACCTAATATGGTGACACGTCAATATTAAGTCAATGGCATTCCATGTTAATGTGACTGTGGGGTGGGAAATGCCATGGCTGCAGCTTATTGATATAATTGACCTAATATAGTGACATGGCCAAATTACGGTCAATTGTATTCTGTGTATGTGTAGCTATGAGGTGGGGAATGCCTTGGCTGCAACTTATTGACATCATTGACCTAATATGGTGACATGGTCATATTAGGTCAATGGCATTCCATGTAAGTGTGGCTGTGGGGCGGGGAGTGCCCTGGTTGCAGCTTATTGACATCATTGACCTAATATGGGGACATGGCCATATTAAGTCAATGGCATTCTGTGTGAGTGTAGCTATGGGGCTGGGAATGCCCTGGCTGCAACTTATTGACATCATTGACCTAATATGGTGACATGGCCATATTAGGTCAATGGCATTCCATGTAAGTGTGGCTGTGGGGCGGGGAGTGCCCTGGTTGCAGCTTATTGACATCATTGACCTAATATGGGGACATGGCCATATTAAGTCAATGGCATTCTGTGTGAGTGTAGCTATGGGGCTGGGAATGCCCTGGCTGCAACTTATTGACATCATTGACCTAATATGGTGACATGGCCAAATTATGGTCAATGGTATTCTAAGTGTAGCTATGAGGTGGGGAATGCCTTGGCTGCAGCTGTGTAAGTGTAGCTATAGGGCGGGGAATGCCCTGGCTGCAGTTTATTGACATCATTGACCTAATATGGTGACATGGCCATTTTAAATCAATGGAATTCCTTGTAAGTGTAGCTATGGGTTGAGGAATAACCTGGCTACAGCCTGTTGGGCCGGCACTGGCAGCATATTTCTGGACTGAACCCAAGCTCAGGTTATACTTATTCCTGTCTATACACACTAATTTCAGAGCTGGCTGCACATCATTGTTTGGGACCCATTTCCTAATTGTAGCAGTGGACCATGCTTGCACAATGTGTGTCGGCGCAGCCATTTTTAGTTACAAGTTGACTGCAAGAGATGAGCAATGGCAAGAAAAAAAAAAGTTTTTCTGATATCACTCTCCTTCTCAAATTCTTTACACTCTTTTCTTTCTTTCCTAAATGTCTATTTTATTGATATTTCTCCTTCTCTTCTACCCCATGCTTGTCTTTTTAAGTTCCCAAAAGAGCAAAAAAAAAGAAAAAGAAACAAGATCTTAAAACAGAATGTGGATATAAAATTTATTACTATCTAAAACTAAATTGTGCAAACAACCTGTTCAATCGCAAAATTACCTCACATCCATCGCTTTACTACTTATTTCATTAACAATTAACAATAGCAGCCATTTCATCTGTTTATTTTATTTGTAACAGTTTATTGTAACAGGGTATTCATTAAAAAATATTCATTTTTGCCATCAACTGTCATTTTCTTGCAACAATGTTTCAAAGGCTTGTTGGCTATGAATTTGGTTTCTGCTTTAAATGAAAAAAAAAAAATCTTAGGAAAATATTATTGTGTTGGATGATTGTTAAAGCGGAGTTCCACCCAAAAGTAGAAGCTCCACTTATCTGCCTAGTCCCCCCCTCCACTGCCACATTTGGCACCTTTTGGGGGGAGGGGGGTCAAAACCAGGTACCCACTCCAACTTCTGGTCCAGTTTGATGGAACTGATCCAGAAGTTCGCCCCCCATTCGCAGTCCTCTAGGACACTTCACAGGTCCCAGAGGGCTGTGGCCCATTCACAAAGCACATGTGTAGTAGGAAACCGGCTGTGAAGCCGCTAGACTTCACTGCTGGTTTCCCTTAGTCAAGATGGCATCGCCAACACCCAACAGCCGACTGAAAAATTAGCTTGAGGTGAGGACACTGCAGGATCCCTGGACAGGTAAGTGCCCTAATATTAAAAGTCAGCAACCACAGTATTTGTAGCTGCTGACTTTTCATTTTTTTTTTGGTGGGGAGTGCAGAACTCTGCTTTAGGGAGCCAAGGAAAGGTAGTGTTTCTAATAACATCCAATCAAGGTAAAGCTGTCTTTTACCTATTAGGGTCTATTAATGAAAGGATATCTCTAATAGGTCTACATAAGCTACTCCAGATATTTTACATAAGACTGAATATATTGTATAACAGGGCTGTCAAACTCAATTACATTGCGAGCTGCATCAGCATTAAGGACCACTTGTATCTGTAAAGCTAGAGCACCCTCTTCCCCTTACATCAGATGTCAAGAGGCTCCCCCCCACCCTCAGATGTCAAGAGTCCCCCACCTTGTCTTACATTCCAGTGCACCTCCCTTACTTTTTGCTTCCAGAAAGAAGCTGGGGCGAAGCTGAGAAAATGAAAGTGCAGGGTCTGGAGGAGAACTAGAGGAGGGCTGGAATCAGCTACTGGAGTCTTGTGAATGCTGAGACCAGGGGAGGCAGAAGTCAGGGGCAGACTTACAACTCATGGGGCCCCCGGGCAATAGGGGATCATGGGGCCCCTGTGTCCTTGCCCACACTCAAAAAAGCCTATAAAAAGATACCAGGGGCATTTCATGGGGCTCCCTACTGACCCCAGGCCCTTGGGCAGTGCCTGAGTGCTCGAATGGTCAGTCCGCCCCTGGCAGAGATAAGGGGGTGCTGCGGCTGCACAGAGAGACACAGGATCTCTAGGAAGAGTTCTGTTCTCCTCTCTGCTGCCAACTGTTAAGACAAAGTGGTGGTGGAGACGAGGGTGGGGGTGCCGCAGCTGTAGGAGAGGTAGAAGGGCCGCATGAAATGGCCTGGCTGGCCATATTCAACCCTTGGGCCTTGTATTTGACACGTGTTGTATAAGATTGAGAAGCAGATCTCTACATGGTTAAAACTACTCAGATATTAAATGCTTAGGTTGACCATAATTGGCTTGATACCCCCACCCCCAAATACTTGGGAGATTGCCACTGCTACAAGCTAAATTCCATGGAATAAAACACTGATTGCTTATTGTGGGTACTCACAAAGCACCAATCTAATGTATCTAGCACCTAGCAGGCTGAAGTCTAGAAGTCTAGGCTAGAAGTCTAGACTAGAGGTCTACAGAACCATGGAACTTGGGCTTCCTCAGGCAAGGATTTGGGATTAAAATGCTAGCTAACAGTATGGACTTTCTCCTAATATATATCCAGATCTAGATTATTCAGTCTGTATCATTGCGACCCTACCTCAGATCTTTTCATGATTAATACTACTCAAAAATGTAATGCCTAGGTTAGTCATAGTTGGCTTGACACCCCCCCCCCCCCCAATCTAGATGTCTTCCACATCTACAGCTACAAGCATTGTGTCAGGTCTTTGCACATTTGCCATTCTGTGGCTATCCTCCTGCTTCATCTATTCCTTTAGCAGTCGCTTTCCATCCTCTCAGAAAAGCCTCCCAACTTCTAGAACAACCCCAATCTTGTCATATGCATAAACAAGATGTTTTAACAATTATATTCTATTTTACATATGTCCCAGCTCCGAAAAAATTCCTTCACCAAACTTTCCATGGCTTGTAAACTTTTGTCCTAAAGTAGTCAACACAGTGACTCCTTTGTTTGAAGTCTTTTTGATGGCTCTACTCCCCCTCAACAATTTCACTATGAATTGTCCCTTGTATCTTAAGAGCGCCCCGCCACAAAATACATAAACACATTTTGCACATGCCTCTTCGTCCTTCTTCGAGATGGAATTCTTTGAGAGAGAGAGCAGTTAGTGTCACCAACTTGCTGGTGGCTGGTTTTTCCTAACAAGAGAAGTTTCATTCATTGGTTTTAGAACCCCGCTGTCTACACAAAGGTTCTACCTTGCGGCCGGCTCTGTGTGTTTTTGAACACTACGAGCCCCCATTGAATCTAAGGTTTGCCTGATCAAATGTCACTCAAGCCTGTCACAAAAAGAATGTATGATTTGCCATGGAGTGAATAGTCCGGGTCCACTGCAAAGGAATTAATCCTCGGCTATTGCTTAATTCTTATCCATAGACTCAGCAAAAGGACAAAAGCGAGGCTTTGTGGGGAAACGATTTCTTTTGCTCCAACTTTTTTTTTCTCTTTCTATGTAGGAATGTCTGTATACAGTTTCATGCTCTTTAACCCTTTTCATGACCTTCGACTGAAATCCTTACAGCTGATATCCACAAGATAGGTTGAGCAGTTATTAGGAGCAGACTAGAGCAGTCTGGGTTCTTGCAGCTGAGGACCACAAGATAGAATAGCATACTAGACACATTGGGGCAGTTTTTAACATCCACAGCTGGGAACCTTTGTTAAACTGCAAATCAGGGGATTGGGTTTTATTCACAAATCCCAGTAGAAGCAAGGCCATGCGCTCAATTCTGGGGAGGAATTAGTCCAGCCGCTAGTCAGGAAGGCTTAGCAGCCCCTTGAAGCATACGGTCCCGTTCCTCCAGGAGAGAAACACATCTCTCTGGCCTATTTGCCTGCCTCTCATTCACCATCTAGGTACAAATCCCCAGGGATTAGATGGCGCAAGGTAAAAGACCAGCATGGGCAATTGATTTTCCCAGCCTTGAACTCTGGAAAGTTCTCAACAGGCTGTGGAGCCAGAACAGACCAATTATTATTATTATTATTATACAGTATTTATAAAGCGCTGATAGTTCGCTCAGCGCTGTACATTACAAAGGGGGGACAGAACATGTGACAGAACAATACCAATACAATGCAAAACATGAGGGGATCGAGGGCCCTGCTCTTTCGAGCTTACAATCTAGGAGGGAGGGGATGGTGGCACAGGAGGAGATAGCTGTGGGGGATGGAGTGGTAGGAAGAGTGGAGGAGGTCGGCAAGTTAGCAGGGGGTGGGGTAGGCTTCCCTGAAGAGATGGGTTTTCAGGGTGCGCCTAAAGGAAAGGAGAGTAGGTGATAATCTGATGGGTTGGCGCAGGGAGTTCCAGAAGATGGGTGACACCCTGGAGAAGTCCTGGAGGCAGGCATGGGAGGAGGAGACCAGGGAACTAGAGAGAAGGAGGTCTTGTGAGGAGCGGAGTGTGCGTGTTGGGCGGTACTTGGATATTAGGTCGGTGATGTAGTTCGGGGCAGTATGGTGGACGGCTTTGCACGTCAGTGTTAGGATTTTGAATTTGATCCGTTGCGCAATCGGAAGCCAGTGGAGGGATTGGCAGAGGGGGGTGGTGGAAACGGAGAGGTTGGAAAGGTGAATGAGTCTGGCAGCCGTATTCAGGATGGACTGAAGCGGGGATAGCCAGCGGCGAGGCAGGCCAGTGAGGAGGGAGTTGCAGTAGTCGAGTCGTGATATGATGAGGGAGTGGATGAGCTGTTTGGTGGTTTCTGGGGTTAGGAACGTGCGGATTTTGGCGATGTTGCGGAGGTGGAGTCTGCACGAGTTTGTTAAAGATTGGACTTGGGGCTGGAAGGATAGGTTGGAGTCCAGAATGACACCAAGTACTCTGGCCTGCAGGGCGGGTTTGATATTGGCGTTGTTGGATGTGATGGAGAAGTCAATGGGGGGTGGGGTCCGGGCTGGGGGGAAGACAAGAAACTCGGTTTTGGAGAGGTTCAGTTTAAGGAAGTGGAGCGACATCTAATCTGATATGTCGCTCAGTAGGTGTGTGATTCGGGCGGAGACTGAGGGGGTGAGGTGGGGGGTTGAGAGATAGATTTGTGTGTCGTCGACAGCCGATCACAGCTCCTCTAGCTAAAAAGCAAGCCACACTAAATATACCTAGCATCCTTAACCTAGGAGGGTGATACATATTAATCAGCAAAAAATTAAAAGCTTATAGTGGTACCTTTTTGTACAGCTTCCGTAAAAAGTTTTGACCTTTAGTTGTATATTTCTTTCCATTCCCATGACTGAACCATCCTATTTGTATTGCTATCTTATCTTATGGTATTGATGTTGATGTAGGGGATCTGGTTTCTGGGCAGGTGGCTTTTACCCGCCAGAGTATCTCCATGATCTTCTTGGCTAGTATATTGCAACAAAGATGAATATTGAAGTGCAACACCACTGCTAAAAGGTCCAGATATTACTTTATTCCAATAAAGGTCAAGGGAACAATAAAAGAGTAGCCAATGTGTTTGGGGAGTTCAACAGGGTATTGCTTTAATATAGATTTTATTACAGGAGCTGTTGGTGGCAGCTCAGTCTCTGTGGAGGAGGCGCGCCACCACGCACCCCAATTACAAGAATGTGCAGCATACTGTATATGTGGTACTGCAGAAGAAAGACCACTTGTGTTGATATTGATGTTCTGATTTCCAGGCTTCTACACCCCAGAGGATCTTCACATTCACCTTGGAATGTATGTTGTACTGAAATATAATAAAAATGTAAACTGAAGAGCAACACCGCTGCTTAAAGGTCCAGATACTACTTTATTCCAATAAAGGTCAAGGGAACAATCGAAAGAGTAGCCGATGTGTTTGGCTGGGTCCAATGGTGTGTTGCCTTAATATACATTTTGTTACAGGAGCTGTTGGTGGCAGCTTGGCCTATGTGCAGGAGCACCCCAAGTACAAGGACATGCAAGGTACTGTAAATGTGGTGAAGCAGACCACTTCCATAGATGTTGTTGTAAGTGGTATGGTTCCTGGGCAGGTGACTTCTAAATCTCAGAGGATCTCCAATCTCTCATTGGCTTGTACGTTGTAGCAAAAATGAACTTTAGCTGTATGTTTTTTGCCGTAACCATGACCGACTCATATTGGTATTGCTATCTTACCTTATGGTACTGATGTAGGTGATCTGGTTACTGGGCATGTGGCTTGTACCCTCCAGAGGATCACCATGGTCTTCTTGGCTAATGTATTGTAACACAAATGTATACTGAAATGCCACACCACTGCTAAGAGGTCCAGATACTACTTTATTCCAATAAGAGTCAGGGAAACAATTGACAGAGTAGCCAATGTGTTTGGTGGGCCCAATGGTGTGTTGCTTTAATAAACTTTTGTTGCAGGAGCTGTAGGTGGCAGCTCGACCTATGTGCATGAGCACCCCAAGTAAAAGAACATGCAGCATACTGTATATGTGGATTCCGCAGACCACTTCTGTAGATATTGATGTAAGTGGTATGGTTCTTGGGCAGGGGACTTCTAAACCTCAGAGGATCTCCACGTTCTCCTTGGCTTGTAAAGAGTAGCAAAAATGAACTTTAGCTGTATGTTTTTTGCCGTAACCATGACCAACCCATATTGGTATTGCTATCTTACCTTATGGTACTGATGTAGGTGATCTGGTTCCTGGGCAGTTGGCTTCTACCCCCCAAGAGGATCCTCATGGTCTTCTTGGCTAATGTATTGTAGAAAAATATATATTGAAATGCCACACCACTGCTAAGAGGTCCAGATACTACTTTTTTCCAATAAGAGTCAGGGAAACAATTGACAGAGTAGCCAATGTGTTTGGTGGGTCCAATGGTGTGTTGCTTTAATATAAATATTGTTGCAGGAGCTGTGGGTGGCAGCTGGGGCTCTGTGCATGAGCACCCCAAGTAAAAGAACATACAGCATACTGTATATGTGGTGCCACAGACCACTTCTGTAGATGTTGATGTAAGTGGTATGGTTCTTGGGCAGGGGACTTCTAAACCTCAGAGGATCTCCACGTTCTCCTCGGCTTGTACAGAGTAGCAAAAATGAACTTCAGCTGTATGTTTTTTGCCGTAACCATGACTAACCCACCTTGATATTGCTATCTTATCTTATGGTGCTGATGTAGGTGATCTGGTTCCTGGGCAGTTGGCTTCTACCCCCCAAGAGGATTCCCATGGTCTTCTTGGCTAATGTATTGTAGAAAAATATATATTGAAATGCCACACCACTGCTAAGAGGTCCAGATACTACTTTTTTCCAATAAGAGTCAGGGAAACAATTGACAGAGTAGCCAATGTGTTTGGGGAGTCCAATGGTGTGTTGCTTTAATATTAATGTTGTTTCAGGAGCTGTAGGTGGCAGTTTGAGCTCTGTGCACGAGCACCCCAAGTAAAAGAACATATTGGTATTGCTGTCTTATCTTATGGTACTGATGTAGGTGATCTGGTTCCTGGGCAGCTGGCTTCTACCCCCCAAAAGGATCTCCATGGTCTTCTTGGCTAATGCATTGTAACAAAAATGTATATTGCAGTGCCACACCACAGCTAATAGGTTCATTTACTACTTTATTCCAATAAAGGTCAAGGGAACAGTTGACTGAGTACCTAATGTGTTTGGGGGGTCCAAAGGTGTGTTACTTTAATATAAATTTTGCTCTAGTAGCTGTTGGTGGCAGTTCTGCCTCTGTGCAGGAGGCGCACTATCGTGCACCACAAGTACAAGAACATGCAGCTTACTGTATATGTGGTGAAGCAGACCACTTCTGTAGATGTTGATGTAAGTGGTATGGTTCTTGGGCAGGAGGCCCTCTATTGTGCACCCCAAGTACAAGAACATGCAGCATACTATATTGTATATGTGGTGCCACAGAAGGAAGACCACTACCGCTGATGATCTGGTTCCCAGGCTTCTACACCCGAGAGAATCTCCACGATCTCCTTGGTTTGTGGTGCAATATAACAAAAATATAAATTGAAGCACTAAAAGGTCCAGATACTGTATGACATTATTGCACTAATCAAAAGATTATCTAATGGATTTTGGGGGTCCAGTGGTGTGCTACTTTCATTTGCAATTTTATTACAGGAGCTGATGGTGACAGATCAGTTTCTGTGCTGGAGGCGCGCAATAGGGCACCTCCACTACAAGAACATGCCATAGATATGTTTCACGTTGGAAGAAAACTCACTTCTGTAATGCTCCATATACTGTAGTATATGTGTTACATCATCGGGAGGGGGTTAATGAATGTAAGTTGATTTATTGATAACAGAACACATTGGGGGGTTTTAGCGGAAATTGTCTGCTGTAAGGAAACTGTATAACGTGAGATATGATTGTACTAAAAAAATAGATTTTGGGGTTACAAACACTTTAAGTTGCATGATGATACAGCATGATCTGGGTGGGAATGTGACCAGCTTGGTTTGGCTGGCTAGTTATGGTCCATTGTTAGCAGCAGGCATCAATATACAGAATGATATATATGTGTGTTATGCGGTGACCTGATTTCATTTGGCGATACAATTACCAGCAGCTCCCATAGTGCATCTGCAAAGACTGGATTTTACAGGCCCGCCGCCGTACTTCATTTACATTGTCTTGTTTTATTTGTTTGGATGTGAGGAGATAAGCACACGCCTTGTATACAGATGTGAGATGGTGAGAGATGCCAGAGAGAGGAGGATGGTGCTGTAGGATCAGAGCCAGCTGTGTGTATGCTAGGGTCTCCGGAGAGCTGGAGGGACTACAACTCCCATTATGTCTGCTACCTAAGTAGACATGCAAGCACTGAAAGAAGGAACATGTTGAGGTGTTACCCAGACCACTCGGAGGTTGAGATGATGGGGTTGATTTACTAAAGGCAAATAAGCTGTGCACTTTGCAAGAGCTGTTGCTCCATAGCTTATTAAATGGGCAGAAGCTCAACTGACTTCCATCATTCAATCTTGTGCAAGCAAAAGTGCTCTTTTTTTTCAATTTTCCTTGCTTCTGATTGGGCATTCCTTGAAAAGAGAATCTTTATCTCATTTACAAAGCTCTGGAGCATTTCCACTTGCAGAGTGCAACTGCACCTTGTATGGTGCACAGTCTATTTGCCTTTAGTAAATCAACCCCAATGTATTAAAAAAAAAACCTCAAGGTTGCCCAAAGTAGCCAACAGGATGCTTGCTTCACTTTTCTAACATGCACCAATAAAAAGGATAACTGGAATCTAATTGGCTGTAGGACAAACAGGTCCTCCTGACTGGTATTGGCTTGTGTGGCAGTTAGATTCTAACTTCCAACTCTCAGTAATATTGCACAGAAAGACGCCGCACTCCAGTCAGCCCATGTGTTAGATGAAGATCGAGAATGGCCTCAGCCTCGGCTCCTCCGAGGCCACTTCCCTGACACCTTTTGTCCAGGCCTCAGGGCTTAGTAATAGGGTGGGGCGAAACGCATTGGTAGGGGGTGGCCTAGGAGGCACCAAGGCTGAGACCATTATCAATCTTCATCTAACACATGGGCTGATTGGAGTATGGCGTCTTTCTGATGCAGCATTACTTAACCCCCCTGGCTGTATTCCTGAGTGTAGCTCGGGGTTAACTAGCAGTAACCCCAAAATACACTCGAAATATCCTGCAGTGTTGCTCTGGGATTCCCTGTTTCACTTACCTTGTCCTGCACTCCCGCGATGTCCCCCCTGCAGCGTCCCCGGCCATCTTCCGGTCCCTGCGAGCATCGGGATGTACAGGACGTACGGGGGCCGGAACTGGCGGGAAATTTGAAAAGGTTAAAAAGTGACATTCACTAAATACACTAAAATCACATAGTATAACATTCCTGTATCAAACCATTTCACATACATTTTGTCCCGAGTGCTTTGTCCGGCGCCCTGCCTGCATTTTTACCGCCCTTTCTGCCTGGAAACTGAGAAACGTCCATGGCGTCCAAAAAGCGTCCCTTTAGGTCAAAAGCGGTTTTAGACCGGCTAGAGAACAGCGATAGTAAATCAGAACCACTTGCAGAATTGAGTGATAATGATTCGTGGGGGAAATTCCTCATCAGACACTGAAAACGATTCTGCGACTTTGCTCAGCGATGTGCGAACTTGGCGCTCTGTTTCACATTTCAGTGTTTTTGGTTTGATTATATTATTGAATTAAATTTATTATTATTATATTATTTTTTTTTATGATTAGTTATTATATAATAATTTATGATTTCGTGTTTCAAATTTTATCATCCCCGGGATGTTTACTAGACTCTTGTCCGGACAGATTTCAGTGAGTTATTCCTAAAAATTACAGACCTACAATAAAAAAATACATATTTCCATGCAAAAAAATGTACCGCTTTGAGCACAGAAATAGTGACGTAATCAGACCGCTAGGGAGGTTAATGGGCATGGATGGGCTCTCTGGATGCTGGCACTCAGATTTCTGGTACAATCATTTTTATTAGTTTTTCTTTTTCAGAAAAAATAACAAAGTACAAACATTTAGGAAATAAGGTCCCTCGCAGGGGACCATTTGTCAGATATACAATAGAAAAAAGCTACACGTAAACAGAATAGCCTTCAACAAAGAGTGCACCAAATAGGACAATATAGATCTGAGCGAAATACCCAGCAGAGGTAAATCGTGACGGAGGGGGGGAGGCGGGACAACATAGCTGAAAACTAAGGAGAAAAGAAGTACAGTTAGAAAGAAGAGTTGAGAAGAAAGAGTCAGAGATAATTGAACCTGAGGGCAAGAACCCCCCTTAGTAGCGGTATGTGCCCAAGCTGAATTCGGGAAGTGAGGGGTGAGCATAAGACCACCAAGGGTTCCATATTTTCAGGAACCTAGGTGGCACCTAGATTTCCGTGGATCACTGGACCATTGATCCTTGGTGTGGCGCTGTAAGCTACTTTATGGGGTTGCAGTGCCAACTACCAGTGTAGCAGCTGAAAGCTTTGGAAAGCTGGCTAGGCATGTCATAATCTAATTATTTAATCTCTGTAAAGTCTCTCCTAAACTGGCCATACACTAAACAATCTGATTGTGCAATCTCTTTTAGGATGGCCATACACTATACCAGTAGTCAGCAAGCCGCGGCTCGCGAGCCACATGCGGCTCTTTACACATTTTAATGTGGCTCTTCTGTGTGCCGGGCGCCCGCTCCCCTCCCTCCTCTCGGGCGGTCGCCCCAAAAGTCAGGACTCTGCAGCTAGCCCAGCAATGGGCAAACTACGGCCCGGCGGACCTTTTAATCCAGCCCGCAGAGCATGGCAAACATTGGCTGTCAGGATGTAGGCGGGGCAGCGTGACAAACTCCTCCCCTCTCACAGTCCGCCCTGAAGACCGGAACGGCGCGGGAACATGGCGAGAGGAACGCGCGGCGCAAAGGTAAGTGAATTGACACAATATGGGGAATGAATTACTATAGGGGGGATGAATTACTATATGGGGGATGAATTACTATATGGGGGATGAATTACTATAGGAGGGATGAATTACTATATGGGGGATGAATTACTATAGGGGGGATGAATTACTATATGGGGGATGAATTACTATAGGGGGGATGAATTACTATATGGGGGATGAATTACTATATGGGGGATGAATTACTATATGGGGATGAATTACTATATGGGGGATGAATTACTATATGGGGATGAATTACTATATGGGGGATGAATTACTATAGGAGGGATGAATTACTATATGGGGGATGAATTACTATAGGGGGGATGAATTACTATATGGGGGATGAATTACTATAGGGGGGATGAATTACTATGGGGGATGAATTACTATATGGGGGATGAATTACTATGGGGGATGAATTACTATATGGGGGATGAATTACTATATGGGGGATGAATTACTATGGGGGATGAATTACTATATGGGGGATGAATTACTATGGGGGATGAATTACTATATGGGGGATGTATTTTCAGTTTTAAAAATGTGGCTCTCAAAATAAATTTCAATCGTGGTTTTGGCGAGATTTGGCTCAGTTGAAAAAAAAGGTTGCCCACCACTGCACTATACAATCTGAGTGTTCCATCTTCTTTTGATCCACCACCAGTTACGTAGTGCAAGGACCAGCCTGGCTGGGTACACATTGAACGGATTATTTAGGTTTGTCCTTATATTACATAATTTTTGGACATTTAAAGGAAATTGTACAATCAGATTGGACAGGGTATGGTTAGCTTTAGTATAAAGGTCTACCTAATGTAAATCCAATCAAGTAGGCCCTTACAATAGCGTTGGTAGGTCTAAAGGTGATTTTACAGTTGGATTTCTGGTATACCTTATGTAGCCGATTGATGGTAAGTACTGACAGCCTGAGTTCAGAATTAACTGACGGTAATTGAGAGCTCTGTGTCTTTCTTTCACTGTTTCTGCCTTCTAGATGGGCTCATCTTCACAACAGCTGTAGCGTTTCAAAGACCGAGAAGATGTTTTTAAACATACATCAATGCTTGGGCTTTGAAGGGCTGGGAGCTGGTGATGTTTTAAGAAAGCAAAGTGTTATTTTTTTCTTGAACTTATATGAACCCATAGACCTTGCCAGTGTTGTACTCAACTCAAATGTTGGAAACAAAAGAATGAGTTCAGCAAAGTTTTAATCTTTCTTTTGTTTACAATGATAAACTGAATATTATGTATATATTCCTGTTAACGTCATCTAAGGGAGCTTGTGGGAAATTCTTTGTTCTCTATGTATCGTTATCTTTGGATTTCTGTAACTATTAAGCTTCCCGTTTTACAACTGTAAGGCTTTGGCCGTTTGCATAAACTCTTCAAGAAATGTTTCACATAACAGCTATCAAAGTTCTTTGTTCTATGTCAACTTTCAAAGTGCTGTGAAATCCTTTTGTCATTGGGCAGGTAGATTATTACATGGAGTCCCAACATACATCATGGTGGAGACCTGTGTTTCCATACTAAGTTACTGCCTTAAGTCATGACATGCCATTGGGAGGAAACAGAAGGAGACCTGTGTAATACATCATTTATAGATCTCAGAGAACTACCACTGGTGGACTGGCCTGTGTGTTATTCATCCAAAGTTCATAGACAGTGCTTCTCTTGACAAAGATCTTCAGTAGAACTTCCAAAGATCTTCAGTGAGAATCAGACAGAGCTTCTCTTGAATAGACCTTCTGAAGACCTTCAGAAAATCTTCAGTGAGAAGCACTCTCTATGAATTTCAGATGAATCACAGACAGAGCTTCTCTTGAATAGACCTTCAGTAGACCTTCAGAAAATCTTCAGTGAGAAGCACTCTCTATGAATTTCAGATGAATCTCAGACAGAGCTTCTCTTGAATAGACCTTCTGTAGACCTTCAGAAAATCATCAGTGAGAAGCACTCTCTATGAATTTCAGGTGAATCGCAGACAGAGCTTCTCTTGAATAGACCTTCTATAGACCTTCAGAAAATCTTCAGTGAGAAGCACTCTCTATGAATTTCAGGTGAATCGCAGACAGAGCTTCTCTTGTATAGACCTTCTGTAGACCTTCAGAAAATCTTCAGTGCGAAGCACTTTCTATGAATTTTGGATAAATCATACACAGTGCTTCTCTTGACAAAGACCTTCAGAAGACCTTCAGTGAGAAGCTCTGTCTATAAATTTCAGATGCACCACAGACAGTTCTTCTGTTGACAAAGACCTTCAGTAGAACTTTGGAAGTCCTTCAGGGAGAAGCACTGTCTATCAGTTTCGGATGAACCTCAGACAGTGCTTCTTTGGAAAAAAAGACCTTTGGAAGACCTTCAGTGAGAAGCACTCTATGAATTTTTGCATGAATCACAGACAGTGTTTCTCTTGACAAAAGACCTTCAGTAGACTTTTGGAAGACCTTTGCTGAAGACCACATGTCAAAACATCCAGTAGATCTGAGATAGACTACGAAAGTTATATACAGATATAAACTTTTTTTTACAGGCTGAGTTTGTTCCTATCTAACCATGCTTCTTGAGCCTCCTTATTGGTCTTTTATCTAATTGAAAGCCTCATTAAACCACAGAAGGTTTCAGGAACCAGGGAACTGGAGCAAGCTAGATTATCACAGCAAAAGTCAACTTTTGCATTTAACTTCAACTACCTCAATTTCTGGATGTAAAGATCATGTTGACCCACAATTTTCACCAAAGTTACTTCTTCATCATAACATCCCAAAGGGAGGAAATGAAAGGAGACTTATGTGATTACTTTGCTTATGAATCTCAGCGAGCTACCGTAGGTGGACGGATCTTTTTGTGATTTATCCATATGTCATAGACACATCTCCTCTTGACAACGACCTTCAGTAGATTACAGAAGGAACCAGGGAGGTTGACCAAGCTAGATTGTGACAGTAAAAGTCAATATTTGCATTTAACTTCAACTGCCTTCATTTCTGGATGTAATGATCATGTTGATAAGTAGCTTTCACCAATCTATTTGTCATGACATGCCAGACAGAGTAAGGAAAAGGAAGGACACTAGTGTGATAGTGTCATTTTTAGGTCTCAAATAGCTAACATAGACCTCTCTGTGATTTATCCAAAATTCATAAACAGTGCTCCTCTTGACAAAGAGCTCTAGTAGACCTTTAGAAATGAAAACCACATGTAAATATGTCCAGCAGATACTGAGCTATTGGCAGCTGAAGTTATATATGGTTCTCATTTTTTTTCTGGGCAGGTTGAACTTGTTTCTTTCAAGTCATGCTTCATGAGCCTCTCTGGTGGTTAGTTTATGTAATGGGAAGCCTCATTACACCACAGAAGGTCCAATGAACCAGGGAGCTGGACCAAACATGATTATGTCGACAAAAGTCAATATTTGAATTTAACTTCAACTGTTTTGATTTCTGAATGTAAAGATTATGTTGACATAAAGTTTTCTCCAAATGTTACTTATTCATCATGAGATGTCAGAGGAAAGAACAGTCAGGAGACTTGTGTGAATACATTGTTTATGGTTCTCAGAGAGCTACCACTGGTGAACAGGCCTGTCTATGATTTATACAAAATTCATAGAGAGTGCTCCTCTTGACAAACACCTTCAGAAGACCTCCATTGAAATCCACATGTCAAAATGTTTAGTAAACCTCGAGCTATAGACAACTGAAGTTATATGCAAATCTTGACTTTTTCTGTTCCAGGTGAGCTTTTTCCTATCCAACTATGGCTCATGAGCCTCCTTGCTAGTTATTTTATATAATGGTAGATCTCATTAGACCTCAGGAAGTCTCAGGAACCCAGGAGCTGGACCAAACTAGATCATGACAGCAAAATCATTATTTGCATATACCTTTGACCGCTTTCATTTCTGGATGCAATGATCGTATTGACTGGTAGTCTTCCCCAAACTGTACTTCTTCTTCATGAAATGCCAGAAGGTGGAAACAGAAGAACACTTGATTACATTGTTTATTGATCTTAAAGAGCTCTATTGAAATCCACATGTCAAAAATGTTTAGTAAACCTCGAGCTATAGACAACTGAAGTTATGTGCAAATCTTAACTTTTTCTGTTCCATCTGAGCTTGTTCCTATCCAACTATGGCTCATGAGCCTCCTTGTTGGATTTTTTTATATAATGGTAAGTCTCATTAGACCTCAGGAAGTCTCAGGAACCCAGAAGCTGGACCAAACTAGATCATGACAGCGAAAGTCATTATTTGCAAATACCTTTGACTGCTTTCGTTTCTGAATGCAATGATCGTATTGACTGGTAGTCTTCCCCAAACTGTACTTCTTCTTCATGAAATGCCAGAAGGTGGAAACAGAAGAACACTTGATTACATTGTTTATTGATCTTAAAGAGCTACCACTGGTGGACAGGCCCCTCTGTGATGCGCCCAACGTTAACAGACCATGCTCCTCTTGACAAAGACGTTTAGTAGACCTTTAGAAAACCTTCAGTGAAAAGCACATGATTACATCAGTGCTACCCTTGACAAAGACCTTCAGAAGACCTTCATCTAAAACCAATGTCAAAATGTCCAGTAGATCCGAAGCTTTAGACAACTGAAGTTATATACAAATCTCAACTTTTTTTTGTGCAGGTTGAGCTTGTTCCTATCCAACCATGCCTGATGAGTCTCTTTGGTCTCAGGAGCCAGGGAGCTGGACTGAGCTAGATTATGACACTAACAGTCAAAATCTGCATTTATCTCTGGATGTAAAGATTGTTTTGACACGCAGCTTTCATCAAAAGTTACCTTTGCTTATACATTGTTTCAGTGTACGCCTTTTTCTTTTTACTCTATTGAAATGTCAGTGTGATAATTAATTAATTCCTAAAACGGATGGTGACTTCAAGTGACCTCAGGTGCGTTTTAGCAAAGAATTGGTATTTCTCCATTTTTCGGCAACTCACCAAAATCCACCTGATGGCAGCATTGCAGTGACTGGTGGTGATCAAGCGCAGACGAAGGCCAGCCATAGAGTGAACAGGCTTTCAACCACTTTGTTGGGTAACTTGAGGCACCATAGTTGGTGTACATTTGCCAAAACAGGTTGTAGAATAGTGGTTTGATGAGAAACATACTTACCGGCTACTTTATTAGGCACACTTATTCAATTGCTTGGTAACAAAAATTACTAATCACATGGCAGCAAATCAATGCATTTAGGCATCTACATGTGGTGAAGATGACTTGCTGAAGTTAAAACCAAGCATCAGAATGGGGAAGAAAGGGGATTTAAGTGATTTTGAATGTGACATGGTTGTTGGTGCCAGGCGGGCTAGTCTAAGTATTTCAAAAACTGCTGATCTACTGGGATTTTCAGACACAACCATCTCTTAGGTTTACAGAGAATGGTCCAAAAAAGAGAAAATATCCAGTGAGTGACAGTTGTGTGGAGGAAAATGCCTTGTTGATGTCAGAGATCAGAGGAGAAAGGGCAGACTGGTTCCAGATGATAGAAAGGAAACAGTAGCTCATGTCAATATGGACCAAAATCTCTGAGGAATGATTCCAACACCTTCTTGAATCCATATCACAAAGCCTTAAGGCAGTTCTGAAGGCAAATGGGGTCCAAACCGGTACTAGCAAGGTGTACCTAATAAAGTGACCGGTGAGTGAAGACCAGGAATATTCACTTCCCGTCTGGCCCATGTATATAAACGACCAGACGGGAGCAGTGCAGGGTCGGGTGGCCGTTTATAAACAGCCTCCCCGCTCAATGCCTGTGCACGCTCTCTGGGAGCGCACAACACCGCAATCCGGTGCCCGCTGTGTCCTCTGGACACAGTGGAACACCAATCGTTGTACGGGACCTCTGTGTGAGGTCCCGATCGTGTGGTCACTGGTTGGCCAATCAGTGATCACATGCAGAGTAGTAAGCAAGATATCACTTCTGACATCATTGCTTACTGCATGTGAAATCTGTGAATGATCACAGAGATCACATGGTACAGGGCCATTCACAACAGCCTTATACCATTTGACAAGCTGTGACCAATCACAGCTCACATGGTATTTCTCAATGGCTGCAGGAATGCTGTCAGAGAGAAGGAGAAACAATTGCTTTTACAGCCTTTATGGGTATAAAAGCAATCAGTGTAAAAAAAAGAAAAAAAATCTTCATCACCCCCCCACAAGCAGTACAGTGTCACTATGGTGCTAGGGTGACAGTATGTAAAAAAAAACAACCCATAAATAATAATATAAAAAAAAAATAAAATAAAAATATAAAAATCGTTTTTGAAAAAGTATAATTTTTGGTTATAAACTAATTTGGGTTTTTTTTTTACTAAAAAGATAACTGAACAAATTTTGGCCAAGATTTATGAACAAAGATTATTTATTTGCAAAATTTTATCAGAAAAACACTTTTTTCAAAATGTTTGGACTTTTTCATTTATATAGCAAAAAAAATAAAAATCCCAGTGGTGAATAAATACCACCAAAATAAAGTTTTATCTGTCTCAGAAAAAAAATGCTAAAAAATTCATATGGGTACAGTGTTGCATGACCGCGCAATTGTCATTCAAAGTGTGATAGCGCTGAAAGCTGAAAATTGGCTTGGACTGGAAGGGGGGAAAGTGTCCGGACTGGAAGGGGGTGAAAGTGTCCGGACTGGAAGCGGGGGAAAGTGTCCGGACTGGAAGCGGGGGAAAGTGTCCGGACTGGAAGCGGGGGAAAGTGTCCGGACTGGAAGGGGGTGAAAGTGTCCGGACTGGAAGGGGGTGAAAGTGTCCGGACTGGAAGGGGTTGAAAGTGTCTGGACTGGAAGGGGGGGAAAGTGTCCGGACTGGAAGGGGGGGAAAGTGTCCGGACTGGAAGGGGGTGAAAGTGTCCGGACTGGAAGGGGGGGAAAGTGTCCGGACTGGAAGGGGGTGAAAGTGTCCGGACTGGAAGGGGGTGAAAGTGTCCGGACTGGAAGGGGGTGAAAGTGTCCGGACTGGAAGGGGGTGAAAGTTTCCGGACTGGAAGGGGGGGAAAGTGTCCAGACTGGAAGGGGTTGAAAGTGTCTGGACTGGAAGGGGGTGAAAGTGTCTGGACTGGAAGGGGGGGAAAGTGTCCGGACTGGAAGGGGGTGAAAGTGTCCGGACTGGAAGGGGGGGGAAAGTGTCCGGACTGGAAGGGGGGGAAAGTGTCCGGACTGGAAGTGATTAAAGTATATCTAAAGCCAAACCCTCATTTGTTTAGTTTTGGATAGAGTACGAAGGGGATAAAACCACTGGCAAGTTTTTTATTTTTTGGTGTTGGTGTCTCATTGGGGAGATTCGTTTTTACTTCCTCTGTCGAAACACATCAGGTGGTTAGAGAAGATCTCTTCACAGTGAGGGGAAAATTCCCTCTAATGGTGGCCATACACACCTCGATAAATGATGGATTTCTTTTCCAATGAATCTCATTGGATAGGAATCGATCTATAACCCATTCGAATGATATGCGGAACACGGGGAAGTAGATTTTGATTAATAGTTAAGATAAAATCATAGCTTATGATCATAAATCATTGATCGTATCGCCGTCTCCATCATGTAGCCTCACAATCAGGGGCGGATTGACAACTCATGGGGCCCCCGGGCAATAGGGGATCATGGGGCCCCTGTGTCCTCGCCCACACCCAAAAAAGCCTATGAAAAAGCCAATGAAAGGTACCAGGGGCATCTCATGGGGCCCCCTACTGACCCCGGGCCCTTGGGCAGTGCCCGAGTGCTCGAATGGTCAGTCCGCCCCTGCTCACAATTGTGGTCAATTGTTATATGATCATATTCATAAACACAGTATCTCAGTTCTGCTGATCAATGCAACAAGATTGATCATTTTCCACCCTGGACAATCGACTTTGTTTTCTAGAATCCAATCTAAATCAAGTCTAAGGAAGTTATGGCCATTCGATTGTGCATTCATTTGATCGTTTTTTTTTTTTTTTATTATTTAAATGTTTTATTAAATTTTTCACATCACCATTTTAAATATACAAACGCCAATAAAACAGACAAATTACATTCCACCTATCTATCATAACATTCCCCGCAAATGTCCTTAACCACTTCCAGTCCGGACACTTTCACCCCCTTCCCCCCCAGGCCAATTTTCAGCTTTCAGCGCTATCACACTTTGAATGACAATTGCGCGGTCATGCAACACTGTACCCATATGAATTTTTTACTATTTTTTTTAGACAGATAAAACTGTATTTTGGTGGTATTTATTCACCGCTGGGATTTTTATTTTTTTTGCTATATAAATGAAAATGTTCAAACATTTTGAAAAAAAGTGTTTTTCTTATAAAATTTTGCAAATAAATAATATTTCATCATAAATCTTGGCCAAAATTTATTCAGTTATCTTTTTAGTAAAAAAAAAATAAGCCAAATTAGTTTATAACCAAAAATTATAATTTTTAAACTTTTTTTACATTTTTTTTACATACTGTCACCCTAGCAGTACAGTGTCACCATGGTGACACTGTACTACTTGTGGGGGGTGATGAAGTTTTTTTTTTTTTTTTACACTGATTGCTTTTACACCCATATAGGATGTAAAAGCAATCATTTTTCTTTCTCTCTGTCTGCATTCTTGCAGCCATTGAGAACTACTGAGTGAGCTGTGATTGGTCATAGCTTGTCACATGGTACAAGGCTGTTGTGAATAGCCCTGTACCATGTGACCTCTGTGATCATTCACAGATTTCACAGGTAGTAAGCAATGATGTCACAAGTGACATCTTGCTTACTATTTTGCATGTGATCACTGATTGGCCAATCAGTGATCACATGATCGGGACCTCTCACAGAGGTCCCGTCCGACGATCGGTGTTTCACTGTGTCCGGAGGACACAGCGGGCACCGGATCGCGGTGTTGTGCGCTCCCAGGGAGAGCGCACAAGCAGGGTGCGGGGAGGCCGTTTATAAACCTGACCCTGCAGTGACGCTGTCTGGCCGTTTATATACAACGTGAGGTGGTTAATATTGGTGACCTTTTACCCCACCCCTTCTCTTTTCCCCCCTCCCCCTCCCTACTACCCTTTGATTATGCACTTTTAACTTCATTCTAAAAATCCTGTTCCTTGATTAATACTGATATTATACTATATTTATCCCCTTTCACTTCTTTTCCCTATTTCACATATTCTGGGTATGCATCTGACTTTTTAAATTGTACCCACTTTTCTCATCTTGTATGAAAGACCTCCATTTTATCTTCCTCCATATGGCAAAGTTCCTCAACTCTATATATCTTCTCCACTCTTTCTACCCAATCCTTTATTTTCGGTGCCTGTTGTTCCCTCCAAAACCTGGGTATCAGTCCCTTCGCTGCATTCAGATAATACAATAATCCAGTTTTTTAATATTTTTTAACCGAGAACTCGGTACCGAAAAGAAGGCAAGTCTCGTTTTGATCAAGTGGAAGCATGTGTGGCCACCATTAGACTCTTGGAATGTGTTCCTGTGGAAAGATTTCTGAGTCACCTTCTGATGAAAACTGTCACATTTTGGAGATCCCAACAATTTTGGAGATTTTGGAGATCGTAACAACAGCAAGCGAAAGGAGATCTCTCCAAAGTAAGGGAATCCTTTTGGTTTTCACCACTGGTTGGTTCATTCTCAATTCCCGTTCTGGCAACAACCCAACATTTTACATCGCTTCAGTTTAGGACCTTCTGTCCTGGTGATGGTGGTCAGCAGAACCAAGATCTCTCCAAAGTAAGGGAATCCTTTTGGTTTTCACCACTGGTTGGTTCATCTTCAATTCCCGTTCTGGCGACAACCCAACATTTTAGATCCCTTCAGTTTAGGACCTTCAGTCCTGGTGATGGTGGTCAGCAGAACCAAGATCTCTCCAAAGTAAGGGAATCCTTTTGGTTTTCACCACTGGTTGGTTCATCCTCATTTCCCGTTCTGGCGACAACCCAACATTTTAGATCCCTTCAGTTTAGGACCTTCAGTCCTGGTGATGGTGGTCAGCAGAACCAAGATCTCTCCAAAGTAAGGGAATCCTTTTGGTTTTCACCACTGGTTGGTTCATCCTCATTTCCCGTTCTGGCGACAACCCAACATTTTAGATCCCTTCAGTTTAGGACCTTCAGTCCTGGTGATGGTGGTCAGCAGAACCAAGATCTCTCCAAAGTAAGGGAATCCTTTTGGTTTTCACCACTGGTTGGTTCATCCTCATTTCCCGTTCTGGCGACAACCCAACATTTTAGATCCCTTCAGTTTAGGACCTTCAGTCC